>NC_056737.1:1953419512-1953629512 GCF_019279795.1 Protopterus annectens
TATTATATATAATAACTATAATACCTGTTTTCTTAATATACAAAATCTTTTTAATACCTGGAATAATATGTATTTTACTATGGAGGAGAGACTTACAATTATTAAAATGATAATATTCCCCAAGATTTTATACTTAATACAATCAATAATACTTTCACCTACAAAAATAACTATCAAGAAACTGAATACACTAATGTTAAATTTCTTATGGGCACCTAATAGACCTAGGATTGCATTAAAGAAACATACTAATAGCTGGTCTCAAGGGGTATTTCTTTTCCAGACTTTAATTTATATATTATCTCTTCTATTATAAAAGTTATTACTTTATTAATAGATCGGTCATATGTCATAAAATGGAAAGATTATTGGGAGCTAATTAGTATGCACTTCATGAAAATCTCCTTAACACATAAAAATATGATTATAAATAACTCCATGTTGTGGTTGCTAAAGGAATTTTGTACTTCACCTATTACACCTAAACATATGGTCTGTTACCCATTAAATATTATTATTAGTTATCGTAACTTTATATTCATGCACCCTAAGTATAGGGAATGGAATTTTATTGTATTCCCTATAATTTATACTCAGGGTATGCTTATGTCATCTACTTCTGAAGGAGCTCATTTAGCTATAGATAATAATCTAAAGTACTGGTATCAGCTGATATCTGATAATAAAGTTAAAAATCTAGATTTCTTAAAACAAGAATTTGATCTAAGAGAAACTTGCTGGTTAGAGGTTCAGATCTTTAGACAACATCTCATTGATAGAATAGATCTAATGTCTATAACAGTTAAAGAATCTATTCCAAAACTGATTGATTACTTGATAATAAATTTACAGCATAAAGTTTCTGATAAAGGTAAACTTTCATATATACATAAAATTATCAGACAAGAAACTTTTTACAATGTAGATTCATACTGGAATTATTTCACCTCTATTAATGGGGACCCACCAACTCAACAAGATAAACAATATATATTGGAATCTGCTTATAGAACTACATCTTCCATTGTCTGGAGACTTTATACATGGAAATTTTTACATTGATCTTTTTATACACCTTTGATGATGAATAAAATTAATAATAAAGATAATCTATGTAAGAGATGTAATGTAGAAATTAATGCTGACTGGGCTCATATGTTTTATGACTGTATGAAGTTGAAAGAATACTGGAAGTCAATTAATGAATTTTTGCAGGCTCTTTTTACAGATAATTTCATTATTTCTAAGTCTCTTATATTACACACCTGTACCTCAATGTGTTAAAAAGATTAAGCTTCCCTTGTTATGGTCTATCCTAGCAGTGGCTAGGAAAATAATAACTAGAAATTGGATTTCAGATACACCTCCTTCGTTCAATGAATTTAAAAATGTTATGAATATAATGTGTCATATGGAAATAAGCACAATTAGAATGAGAACAACTAGAAAAACATCACATTTTATTGTATGGGATAATTTACAAAATTTGTTAAAAAAATTCTAATTTCAATAGCACAGTATTTTAGTTTAATTAATTGATCTGATTGTAGTGGATGTCTTTGTAAATACTTTAGTTGTTTTGTTGAATATTATAATAATACCTATTTTTAATTATTTGTATAAAATTGTTATGATATTTCTCTTATATGTTAAAACAATAAACTTGTTTTGAAAAAAAAAAGATATATAAAAAAATTTATAAATGGCAATATGTTTGTTTTGGCATGCACATATGAGTAAAATTCAGAAGAAAGTCTATCTTTTAAAATGCGCATGTAGCCTCGCTTTATCTTAGGTAACAAGAGACTGCACACAAGGTTCATCTATGGGTACTAGAGCACCACAGGGATACAAAAAATACTATTAACAACTCAGTTACCAATGGTTTAAAAAAGAACATCCAGGAAATGAAGCAAACATGCTTACTTTTACAATACTGCTCCAACAGGGACAAAATATGTCTCAGTACTGCATACAAATTATGTATAAAAAGGAATAATACTTTGTCAAGGTCTCCTTCAATAAACACAGCACATCAAATGACATTTGATGACCTTTATTAAACTTCCATAAACAACTTTATTGACCGATATTTTAATTTACTAATCACAGTATGAGTATCCATATAATGGGTGGCTGTGGTGGTGCAGCAGTTAGCATTGCCACCTCACAGCAAGAGGTTCTCCAGTTCGATCCTTGGCTGGGATGCCTTGTGTGTGGAGTCTGCATGTCCTCCCTGTGATTGCGTGGGTTTCCTCTGGGTGCTCCAGTTTCCTCCCACATCCCAAAGACATGCTGTAGGTGGACTGGATACTCTAAATTGGCCCTAGGTGTGAGTGCGTGTGTGTATCTTCCATGGAAGGTAGGGCACCAGGCTGCCAACTCGACACTGTAAAACTCCACTGCCAATCATGAGCAGACAGGGAATCTGCTGTGGTGATCCCTAACAGGGAAAAAGCCAGAAGTATGAGTATCCATATAACTGTTAACTAAGGCAGAGTGACCTCACTCACCCTGACCGAATATGAAGCTTCCTTATCACTTCTCACTTATTTTACTTATCAAACAGCATCCCATCACTCACATTTATTCCTCACTTGTTGAATTAAACATCCAACCCCATTTTTACTAGGGCAGCATGACCCACTCACCCTAACGAAATAAGCAGCGTCCTTACCTCCACTCGCTTAGTTTTACTTATCAAGCAGCAGCCAATCGCTCACTTTCATTTACCAAGTTACTGAATTAAACATCCAACACCAGAGGGGGAACAGAAGAGGGACAAGCTTGCCCATCTTCTCTGCCAGCCAGCCTGACCAGCCTGTTCCTACTACTTCATTCCAAAACTTTGAACAAACCCTCCAAAACAAACCTAACTATACATTAAAATGTTCAAAGCCAAAATCACTTGGTGTACTCCATCATCTTTGACCCAAACCAAACACCCAAAGCAGCCAGTTGCCCAAGCAACTGAAATTAAACTGGTGAGCCCTCTCCAGTGCCAAGGTAATACCCATACCCTTGCATAAACTCTGTAAATTAAACAAATCCTCATGCATGCTAAGTACCAACGGTAACTTTGTAATTATTTCCAAGTTATTACATGCCAAATGTACCACCAGAACTCTAATAAGCCCAATGCCACCCAAAACAAAGCAATCCCAACTGCAAGCCATCCTGCCTAACTGTAGCATTCTTTTGCCACCAAAAGGATACAATAATAACCAAAATGAGATTTCCTTTTCTAAAAGATCAATTTAATAGTAATCCAGCCACCACACTCAGCTATCTATTATAAGTCAAAAAGCATCTGAAGCCCAACATAGGATTTGCTGACTGTCAAACCACCCTCTTAATTACTTCAATGCAGCCATAAAACAAATACCCCGCAGACTGTAGCCCAATGAACTTCCATTTAGCAAGGCCAGCCCTTGCAACAAAAACTTATGTTGAAAAATAGCCATTGTCTATGTTCAAACTATCAAACCTACCCCAACCCTTCAAACATATGAACCACCGTCCAAGATTTAGTAAAGTCATATAACCCTGTCATCCATGCAACTATACTAACTGAAGCAAAACCCACCTTGACCAACTGAACTACCTTGCCTTGTTTCCAAGCCTGAACCAAATACTGTAACAATCCTTTCCACCAAAATCGTTCTTCCCCATGCAACTGCAAATCAAATTTTACAATCTAGCAGTATCTTACCATACTCTTTCCTTTTAAAAGCTACCTCAAGCTCCGGAACCAAGCATCTAATCTGTCTAACCCACCCTGATACACCTCATCTAGCAGCACCAGCATCTCATACCACTGCTTTATAAACCAAATGAAAATGAGCCCTTTTCCCCACCACTTCTCCTGCTAAACCTACAATGCCAGCTAAATTGAAACTAACTCCAAATATTCAACATCCCTCCTCCAATCGGCATTCACTCCTGCTGGTCAGTGAGCCACAGACTAATACCCCCTGCCAAATTGTGTCCCCATCCTGAAACCTCCTGCCACATTTGAAAATAAATGCAAAACCCATGAACACCTCAATCAGAATGATAAAAGGTCATATCACTAAACTGCTCCAAAAAGACACCATAATGCTGAAAGAGCAAGTACCAACTTACATATAGCTGCGGTGGTCCATCGGTAGCATTGTTGCCTCAAAGCAAGAGGTTCTCCTGTTCAATTCTCGGCTGGAGTGCCTTCTGTGTGGAGTCTGCATGTCCTCCCCATGGTCGAGTGGCCTCCAAAATACATGTGTGAATGGGCGTGCCATTGCTGAAGGCTGGGCATCGGGCTGGCAACTCGGCACCATAAAAAAATATACTGCCAATCATTAGTGGACCAGAGTTCCGCTGTGGTGACTCCTAACTGGGAAAATCCAAAAAGACAAACAACAACCCATTTATGTATACTCCCCCTGTAACAAAAAAGACCACAAACCTACAAAAGGAATGACCCAGGTAAACTGTCTGACATGAAAACTTCAGGAGCCCAAAAACTCCTTATTCCACACCTTGTCCATGGATTTCCCAATGAAAGCTTTTCTTTCAAAATGTTACCTTCGCATCTGGTAAAAAAAAATCAACCATGGCCTGGACCCACTATGATTCCCAGAATAGTGCCTATGCAAAGCCTTCCAACTTCTGCCTTGTCAATGGAACACCCATTTCCTCACATATCCAGAAAACCACTGCATACCTATTATGTTCCTTCAAAACCTACACCTACTCTTAATAAGTCAATCATATAACATAGCACCTTTTGGCAGTACAAAGGGAGGAATATCAAACAAACACAATAACCTACTGGCTCTCCATACCTAACTCCACCAAACCTTCCACAATCTGTTCCTTCCTCTTTAAGGTATGAAGATTCCCATAAACTGACCCTTCCCACCCTTGATTCAATAAAAAATCCTTAAGAAAACCCTTCTATTAATTCATATGCAACTGGTGAATCATGAAATGGTTTGAGTAGATGATGCAGTACCTTGGGTTCTTTGTCTATGTGTAGCTGACACAATACCTGCACTTTAATGGGAAATGCATCCCTCAGTCTCCCCTTTGATCCATGAAAGAACACCCCCTTTCTCCAACCCCCCCCAAAAAATTCCCTTTACCCGGCTACCCTGCAAACTGAGAAACATCAAGAATAACCCACCTGATTCAGGCTGCAGCAAACTCATATTAACCATGCCTCCGCATCTGTCACCTGCACAGCTGAATACATACCTGCACACTTCAAACAAATGTGTGAAAACCTACACGTCATCAACAAACATATCGCAGTCCCGCCCCCTTAACATTACCAAGATCAGCAATGCCAAGTCAGTATCCTTCTCCAACCAAACTGCCATGTAATAAATGAAGCTTAACACCTAATGAAGCTTAACACCCAGTTGACTCCTGTCTTTGGCCACAAGAACACTAAAGCCTCCAAAGGCAATAATGTTTGCAATTTCTGATTCCATCAGACACTGAACCCCATCCACATCAATTAATTATAATTCAAAAATCCACATACTCCCCCATTCGAAACCTTTCCTTTAACTAAAAGCAGTAGGTGAAAGCTGAAAAGACACCCCAACCTAGGTAACTAATCACTCAACCAGATACTCAGAGTCCAACTCCACCCAGTGATGACTCCAACCCATCTATGGACAACCCCAAACTCTCCATAATTAAACCAAAACACCTACTTTACCGTGCCCCTGACATATCTCATCTTCACCTGTCCCCACACTATTCCCATACTGCACAACTCTGACATGCCTTAATGAGCACCAGTAATGTATCATTACCTGTAACCTCACTGCATAACATGGCCAAATACTGCTTGCAGCCATCCATCAGCTGATAAGATCTCTTCCTTCAAACCATCAGCTAATACAAGCTCTGCTCTTCCACCATCTGTGACCTCACTGTGTAGTGCTCCAGCAACTGAAACACACATCACAGTAGCATCTATCTGTCGAGACCACCATCTGCAAAGAAATGATAAGATATAAATCCTCTGAATGAGAGGAAGAAAACAATAAGCCTCCGAGTGCCTGACCCTCTGCCCAAGCCAATCTACCTCACCTATACCTCCGTGTATCAGCAACTATACTGTCTCTCTCTCACTCTTCCCGAGTTCACCATATACTACAGCTTAACACTTTCTTCTCTATAATCCCCTCAACCTCTTTATCATATATTCCCCATTGTAATTGCAGAGCAGTATTTTTAGTTGATGTCACTAAATTGCATTAACTATCAACTTTCCACTGAATGGGACTTTAAAATAAAACATTTTAATAATAGTGGTCTACTATCTTGATAGTTAATATAAAATCATCTACAGTTTAAATAACTATACCTAGCTTGACCTTTGTCCATACTCTGAACTGTTCAGATTTTTTCCTCATAATTACGGTCGGTTTCTCATATTTTTTAATTAAATCACTAAGGACTGAAGTCACTAAAATGATACATTTTAATTTCAGCCTTCTTATCCTTCAGAAAATTCCAAGCAAATTTCTAAGTTGCTAAAATGAGGAAAACTTACTGACAACCTGCAAACACATTCATATAGAAGGCCCACATGAATACTATTTACCATGAATATCAGTTAACGCCTTAAGCTAAATATGTCAGGCCATTTCAATGTGAAACAGTTAGAAACATAGACCTCTTAAAACTAAATATGCGGTACACCTGTCACAAGTAACCAATGTCCCAGTACAGCAATGACAGACTTAAGGATGAGTGTCAGAACTAATGGCAGACTTCATACCTGTCCAGAAACACATGCTACTACAACCCTGTTCTTCTCCCAAAGTCTGCACCCCCCCCTTTTTTTTTAAATGTAAAAGTGTTATTTTGTTAGTCTAATGTTCCCCCAATGTTTAAGGTTGACCAGTGGCTATACCTCTCAACTGTACAGATACTCGCCAAAAGTTTAGATCCCTGCCTCACACCCTTGATCCATTTTTTCACAAAATTGTGGTTTACTAGCAAGTATTGGCAAGTTATAAAAGACCAAACGCCAAAAATAATGACATACATTTGAGATACAAACAACCTATTATTCTACTAACTTTCGAATTCTGTAAGAGCAACATTTAAAATTCTACCCATTTTTGGCCTTTGTCCACCCACTATTTATGGCTCTGTCCAGATTTCCTGATCTAAGAGGTACAGGAGGATGCCAGCGCCTGGTGCTGCATGACTGACAGCTAACTAGGTAACTAGACTAACAGGTCTTGTATTATTATGTATTTTCTAAAGGGGATACGAAGTCAAAATCTCAAATGCCTGTCCTTTTTTATCACTTTGCAAAATTTTTAACAGCCTGCAAAAAATCTGACAGTTGAGAGTTATGTAATATAGCAATTCCAAGACACTCTAACTTTAACGGCTGTTACCCGCAGCCATGCTTTCACCTGTAAGCCCACATTCCTGCAACCCATGACCATTTGGTTGATTAATGGAAAGCCTGGACAAGGAGATTGTTGATGACTCTTTTTTTTTTTTTTTTTTTTTTAATATGTACTTTATGAGGAATGACTAAAATGGACAACCCCATCAGGCAAAACCTGGACACTCTGTGAAAATCTGGACAGTAGACAGGTATGCTTTCTGCCCCCCCCCCCATGGCTAACTCTACATCGCACATGTATGGAAGCAACCATTACTCACGGCTGCCTCGCTGCCTGTGAACATACCTTAAACCAAGCCTACAGCCTTGACTGACCACAATCAAACACTGCCTCACCAATAATAGCTATGCCACCATCAAAATCATTTACATTTAACAGTCATGAATGCCATTCCCTGTGACAAGGGTCCAATACTTGTGTTATTCTAGTCGGCTGCCAGCCAAAGAACATAGTGCATGGTAATATGGAAGACAGCCACTTTATCTAATGAAATGTCCTTGGGACTGAGAAAAGCCCATCACAAAATCAAGTAAATCGATCAATTACAGTAATGTAGCAATATTATTCACTACATACCTGTGCCATTGTCACATTACTAATACTACCTGCCTACCACGGCCATACTTATACATTCTACGCTTTTAATTATATGGGACTTTCCTGACATTTTCCAGTAATTGTAATTTCCACTGTTAGGAGAAAACCATCAAGAATGACAGAGGAAAATTTAAGACAAAAATTAAAGACAGGCAAGAGATACCCAGTCAGAATAAGCTGCTGGCTTTAGATAAACTTTTAACTTTTTCATCTGCAAGAATGAGCACAGTCTCAGATATTTGCCACCCTTCTTCACATCAAAGTTCCAAATTAACTTGATCTTTTTTAGAAGGGAACAGAATGTTTCTATACAGAGTTTTAATTATAAAACAGTTCTGCTTTTTGGTCGACACACAAATCAACCTTGAAAAAAAAAAAAAAAAACATTTCTACAAACCATCATACCCAGAAAAAAGAAAAACAAAAAGGGGAAGCTTTTATATATAGCAAATCCTAATAATCAAATAAACTGGACCAATTCACCTCATTATTTAAACCTATGTGGGACCAAAGAGCAAATCCAAAATACACAGTTATGGAAAAAAAAAAACAAACCTCTTCCTTCACACTACTATTCACCCAAGTCCTACCTAACCACCAAACTACCTACAGGTCACCTCAGACGTAATCCTGTTCTGTAACAAGTTCACACCAAAAAGTGATTCCTTACCCAGTTACACTTGTATCAAACCCATTAAGCCCCTTCTTACACTTAGCCAATTTCCTTCCAATCCTCATACTTTCCCAATTTAACCCATTCATCCTCAACCCAACTGACTTTCTTCCACCACCCTCTTAATTTCTGTTACTATTTCTATCTGACCCACACCTGAAGATGTCTCTGGACATACTGGTTTGTCACCAAACCTTATTTAGACTATGTTTAGCACATTGCAACTCCAATGATTAAATGATGAAGCTGAGTTGTATTTTGTAAATAATGAAAAATGTACATGAGCTGTTATAATAAGCGTTGATGTATGAGATGGGGACATTATGAACAATCATGTCTCATTTTAGTGATACCTGATTATTTCATCCCAAAATATCTAAAGCTTTGAGAGGTTACTAGTCAAAGCAGTGACACTCTCAAGGATGCAAAACACACAGCAAACGTTTTTTTTTTTTTGGGAAGCGAGGGCAAATCACCACACCTTTCAGCTTCTTGCTCTTCTTCAATTCTACTCAACATGATAGGCCACAGGATCTTTTAGATTTGACATGAGCGCATCAGTCAGCTATCTGGTGAGAAACAATAGAGGTTCTGTATGAAATTCAGTCTGTTTCTCCTTCTGATGTTAAATATTGATTAAAGAATTCTAAAACTCAATGCCTGTATTGAAAGTTAAAACTGATTGTTACGGATGATGTCACTGCCATTTACTTTGTATTCCCTATGATGGATAGAAGACAGAGGTACCAGACAAATTTATAAACATGCACGCACAAACAAAGTGAGCCATCCTTTCTTGTCAGTGTGCAAAAAGGCCATGTTATGGAGCTAAATATTTCAATTAGGAAATTCACAACAAGTAATGCTGTAGTCAAAGTCTTTAGCCTAAACAGAAGCCCTGGGAGTTGAAGAGATAAGTCTGCTACTGCTTAATGGACAATTTGGATTGTTTAATTTGCACAGTGGTGACACTGCCTGGTTTACACATACCCAGAGAATCACTGCATTAGTGGATCATTAGCACTCCTCTGTGTTGTCAGTCCTTACTATGCTAGTGTCATTACAGCCCATACATTACAATAGCACTCTAACCCCTAATATAAAAATACACACACACACACACACACACACACACACACACACACACACACACACACACACACACACATCCATGTACACACATAGACACAGACACACACACAAACACACAGACCCATGTACACACACACATACACGCACACACGCACACACGCACACAACCATGTAAACATGCACACACATGCACAGCCATGCAGACACACACACCACACACTCATGTAGCTGCATTCATGTCCCATTCATACCCTAATGATACACACACACACACACACACACACACACACACACACACACACACACACACCCATGTACACAGACACACACACCACACACTCATTTAGCTGCATTCATGTCTTATTCATATCCTAATGACACACACACACACACACACACACACACACACACACACACACACACACACACACACACACACACACACAGACACACACACACACACACACACACACACATCCAAAAATGCAAGCACACATGCAGCTCCCTTATACATACTTGTAATCATGATATGATCTGCATCTACTCCCACTGGAGTAAATGGGAGAAAGTCATTAAAAACAAACTTCACCTTTTCCTCCAAGAGAAAAAAAAATGCATCTTTTATAACGCAAGTCCCTAACAAGTTAATTTGGAACCACCACCATTTAGGCCACATGAATAATTATAATTTGCCACTCTTCCGGAATGCTGCATTAGCATTTGGTTGGCACAGCAACACTGCTCTCCCCACAATGGCCACTGCCAGGGGAAAATCTAACTAGAATGCAATCTCTGAATTACAAAGGCTAAACACAATGCAGAAACCTTCCAAATAAATTAATCAATGCATTTATCTATCAATTTATTTATTTATTTAGTTATTGTTAACTCGTATAGTCTGAATGAGCAAAAAACTCTTTTTAGTGGGAGTCCAGTGGAGAATAGCATCAAACAGGATACAAAACCGAATTTACATATATCGACATGTATGCTTTTCTACTATTGTTTAATTTTATACAACGGTTTGCTTACACAAACAGTTATCTGTAATGCTTGTACAGCAAAAGTTACAAAAAAGCAGTTGATTTTATACAAAATATTGTCTTCATAGACATTCCTATGATTTGTCTAATACAAAAGGTACAGAGGCAATTCAGTAGAATGCCAAATCTTTCTACACCCTGTCCAAAGACAAAAGTGGCTATAAAATCTTAAAATGCAGGCAGACAGTATAGGGCTTGTAATCTATGCAGTTCATAGGATTTCATCAGCTATAAAAAATGTATACATCATAATAGAATTTCATTCTGTATCGCTGTGATGGGATAAACGCAAATAAATGGAACAGAAAAATAATAAATTATTCACATAATGACAAAAATGTTCTTACCTAGATAACTTCCAAATCTGACAGCACCTTCATTATCATTTAAACGATAAGACATATTATCAGTTATATTTGTCATCATGATAGCACCAGTCCAATAGTGAGCGCCGGGGGCTCCCATAATAACTAAATCCTGTTAATGTAAACATATAAAATTATTAGCCCACCATGTTTCAAGCTATTTAAAAACACATTTTTGCCTTTCTTCATCTCATGTAGTACACCAGTCTAACAGAATAATACATATTAAACTGATTTGTTCAGTCAGCTTCCTCAGTGCTCTTCACTGCTGCAGTTAGGCAAAATGGAAAATTTGGTTACAGAGATGTATATTACCATAGTTTCATAATGGCAATCGACTTGTAATTCTGATATGTTTCTTTACTAAAACAAGAAACTCTGCCCCATTTATCTAGTATGTGTGTATCTGCACTTCTAAAAAAAGGAAATTTATATTATCACCAAGATTTCTTTGCATAATTGAATTATGAACTCCAATCCAGAGCCCCAAAAAATATGCACATCAAACAAAGGAAAATTTATTACAAATAAGGTGCAAAATATACCTACATGACAAAATAGTAGTCATTATAAGGTTAAAAAGATACCACAATGCTGATGAACCTGCCCGAGGAACAAAATAAAAAAGCATCCCTTATTTACCTGTACAGATCAATTTTAGTGGCATGGAAAGGAGAGAGTGGAAGACATAATTAAATTAAATTATATATGTTGTGTATTTCATTGCTTATGACAACACTGACTAAGCAGTGATAATGTTAAAGTTTGTAGAAGTAATATCCCTTCATCATCTTCTTTCGGCTGTTCCTGTTAGGGGTCGCCACAGCAGATCATCTCTTTCCATTTCTTCCTGTCCTCTGCATCTTGCTCTGTCACACCAACCACCTGCATGTCTTCTCTCACCACATCAAAAAAACTTATCGTAGGCCTTCCTCTTTTCCTATTACCTGGTAGCTTCATCCTTAGCATCTTTTTCCCAATACAGTCAGCATCCCTCCTCAGCACATGTCCAAGCCAACATAATCTTGCCTCTCTGGCTTTGTCTCCAAACCTTCCAACCTGGACTGACCCTCTAATATGCTTACTCCTAACCCTGTCCACCCTCGTCACACCCAGTGCAAATCTTAACATCTTTATCTCTGCCACATCCAGCTCTAACTCCTGCCATTTTGTCAATGCCACTGTCTTCAACCCATATAACATAGTTGGTCTCACTACCCTCTAGTATGCCTTCCCTTTCACTCTTACTGGCACTCGTCTGTCAAAAATAACTCCTGACACTCTTCTCCACCCACTTCACCCTGCCTGTACTCTCTTCTTCACCTCTCTTCCACACTCACCATTACTCTGAACCATTGATCCCAAGTATTTAAACTCATCCACCTTCACCACCTCTACTACCTGCATCCTCACCATTCCTCTATCCTCTCCTCATTCACATACATATATTCTGTCTTAGTCCTGCTGACATTCATTCCTCTTCTTTCTAGATCATATCTCCTGAAAATATGTGAATCTTGCAAATTAAAGAGGCTTCAAAATCTACAGCTCATAGAAGAGCTGAGATACTATATACATGTGTGGGTAAAATTGTTGAAATTGCTGACTGATGATAAAACTTGGCAAGTTCACAAAAAAAATGCATATCAGCTACTAAGGATGCAACTTTGTGAAAGGAAAGCTATGTCTACTTAATTTGGCAAAGTTCTTCAAGTAGATTTTAGAGGCAATGGATAGTAGTCATTATGTCTATATATCTTATTTGGATCAAGCCAAAGCATTTGACACCTTCCTCCATAATAGCACTTTACATAGCCTAAATAAGAAAAGAGACTTAAACAGTAGTGTAGCTATGGTGGGGCAAGATTGGCAACACCCCCAGGGTGCAAAGTGTTGGGGGGGGTGAACAGCCAATCCCGATCAATTTCTCTTTAATGTATTGCTGGCATAGCATTTGCAGTTAAACTAAAACACTGTAATACTCTGTGTCTGGTCTATACTGCAGCAACTGCTTGTTACATTGTAGCAAACAGTTTGCTACAGTTTATAGTAAAAAAAAAAAAACATAAAATCTGAGCATTACAAGCAGGGTATAAACTGTAGCAACTGTATGCTATATTTGTAGCAAGCAGTTTGTTACAGTTTAAAAAGATTTTTTTAAACTAAAACATGAGTGCTATAGTGCTCCATACACACAGAGTATACATTCTATTAACTGTTTGCCACACTTGTAGCAAGCAGTTTGCCACAGTTTAAAAAAAATGTTTTTGAAGTAATACATGAGTGCTGAAGTGCTCTGTTTGGGCAAGTATAAATGGTAGCAACTGTATAAACTGTTTGCTATGGTTTAAAATAATATATATATATATATCTATATATATATATATATATATATATATATATTATTTTTTTTTTTAATAAAATATGTTAAAGGAGGGATGGATGCAGGGCAGAGAAATGCCTGGAGCTGGAAGGAAAGGGGGCATGTACAAGTCCTTGCGGGGGTGTAGATCGAATTATAATAAGTCAATATCACTTACAGCTTATTACAGTGAAGATTTTTTTTTGTTTTTTTTTTGATGAGTGGGGCACAGGTTCACGCTAAGTGAAACCCTGAGATTGCGACAGTCACAAAAAATGAAAGTAAGCAAAAAATTTACCGACAAATGACAGAAACTGGTGATGTTACCATGAAGAGCTTTGCAGTGACAACCGAATGAGCAATGGAGACTGACAAGCATAATGTGTGACACATGCAGATCGCTGAGGCATTGAATGTCAGAAGATTACTCTCAATGCTTAACAAAAAATTCAGTTTAATGTAATAATTTCCTGCAGCTCGAAGACAGGGTTTAGTGTAGTGTCTGTAAAATGAAGGTTAAGAAAACAATCCAGACTAACTCCATGGGTGTAAAGTCTGCAGATAAGCAGTAATTTTGAGTACATTCATTCCAAATGAGTAGAAATATGATGTAACTGTGGAAAATATTAATGTCTTCTGGAGACACAGAAGTTAGAAAGTAAGAAAGAATGTTTAGCTGAGAACAAAATGCTGTCAGTAAGTAAGCCGCTTTAGGTTATATAGAGTAACTACATAGCATGCTGGAGATGCTTGCTGTAGACAGATAATGAAGACAACATAAAACTGTTGCTTTGCACTTTCACAACATAATTTTCAAGTGACCCTTGAAGGAAAAGCAAAAGGACATCACAGTTCCTGCCTAAGTGAGGATATTGGACTCACAGAAACCTGTTTGGTTAAGGTGTTAAGAAGGGCATTTATCTAAACTTCTCAAATAGCTACTAGCAGAAAAGTACAGTTGTGTACATACCATAAATGTAGATGTTCGAGTGTATTCACTGTTGCAGTCATTACTCTTGGGTTATCCTGCTGGCAGGCTACCCGCAGTCGGCAAGAATTCCAAAGTCTAGGTTTAGCGTCAGTTGCTGTTACCTCTTCCCTGATGTCAGTGCCCCAGGGGTATAAAATATACAGCTGATGCCATTTTCTTCAGGTTTTTCTTGCCCCAAATAGGTAAGCTGTAAAATATACCAATAAGAAATGCAAGCATAAAAATAACATTTCCTTTATCTCCAAGCAAATACACCAAAAAGGTTGTATAGCATAAAGAAATGCAGATAAGTCCCAGCAAAGAGAAGGGGGATGGTGGGTGGGTAACCCGGACTGCAACAGTGAATACACTCGAACATCTACATTTATGGTAGGTACACAACTGTACTATGTTCATCATGTTTCATTGTTGCAGTCATTACTCTTGGGTGGAATCCCCAAGCTGAGGATGGGTGGCTGGGCTAAATAGGATTAGGAGAGGCTATGAGACCCTGCAGAACTGCAGTGGTGAAGTCTGCTCTGGACTTAGAGTAGAGAGGCAAGTGGTAGTGCTTTGTAAAAGGGTGCACTGAACTCCCAAGTTGCAGCCTCTAAGATTTGTTTGGTTGGTACTTCTCGGAGGAAGGCTGCTGAAGTGGCTGCTGCTCTGGTGGAATGAGGCCTAATGCCCTTAGGCACTGATTTGCCATGTTGAAAATAGCAGAAATGGATACAATGGCATATCCATTTAGAAATAGTCTGTTTTGAGATAGCCTTTCCTTGTGATCCTGCAGCATATGACACTAAAAGTTGCTCAGTCTTTCTGAAAGCTTTAGTTCTGTCCAAGTAGAAGCGTAACTGCCTGTGTATGTCCAAAGAATGCAGAATTTTCTCACCCTTGTTCTGTGGATTTGGGTAAAAGGTAGGCAAGTGAATGGTTTGGTTGAGGGCCACACTGGACACCACCTTAGGCATAAATGTAGGGTTTGTCCTCAGAGAAACCCTGTCTGGATGAAAAATGATGAAAGGTTCCACAGCCATGAGTGTGTGTAACTGAAAAACTCGCCTTGCAGAGGTTATGGCTAGGAGTAGAGCTGTTTTCCAGGATAAGAATTTTATATCTGCTGTTGATGCTGGCTCGAAAGGAGGCAGTGTGAGTTTTTCCAAAACATAATTGAGGTCCCAGGCCGGAACTGGTGCTCTCCTCGGAGGCCTAATGTTTTTGGCCCCTCTGAGGTACTGCCTTATTAAAGGATGAGAAAAGGTAGGTGGATCCGTATTGTAATGTGTAGAAATGGCAGAGGCATGAATCTTAATTGATGAGAAAAAAAGGCCTTTGTTCAGCATCTCAGTTAGGTATTGTAAAATCTGAGGGATATTTGGTACAGACATGTCAATGCCTTGTTCCTGGTTCCAAGCACAGAATCTCTTCTGTTCTCTGCATAAGATTTTCTGGTACTGGGCCTCCTGGCCTCCAAGATAACATCCATAGCAGCTTTTGAAAAAGGAGTGTTCTGAATGGCTACATTATCCACCATGCTGCCAGATTTAAGGTCCTGAGTTGGCTGTGCAGGATCGGATTGTTTTGTTTGGTCAGCAAGTGAGAAGTTTGAGGCAATATCCATGCTGGACCTTGAGACAAGCTCTTTAGGATTGGATACCAGTGCTGGCGTGGCCAGTCTGGTGCAATCAGAATAATTTTTGGCTTCTCTTGTCTGACATTTAGGAGTACTCCGGGAAGGAGAGGCAGTGGGGAAAAGCATATACTGTTAGATTGTTCCAGCTGAAGGATAGGGTGTCCACTTTCCATGCTTGCTTGTGGTAATCCTTGTGCAAAATCTCTGCAATTGACAGTTGTGAGGGGAGGCAAATAGATCTATGTCTGAGCATCCCCATTTCCTTATTATCATGCTGAAGACTTGTGGATCCAGTTTCCATTCGTGAGGATCCATGAGGTTTCTGCTTAGTTCATCTGCCAGAGTATTTGTTTTTCCTGGCAGGAATTGTGCTTGCCGGTGAACTTGAAAAGCCAATGCTGTGTCCCATAAGGTCATTGCTTGTCTGCTGAGGGGGTAGGAATGTGTACCTCCCTGCTTGTTTATTTACCACATGACCGTAGTGTTGTCTGTCTTTATCAGTAACTGTCCTGGATGAAGCAGGTCCTTGAAAGCTGTCAGGGCATTTTGAACAGCTAGCATCTCTTTTTGATTGATGTGAAGATGCCTCTGGTTTGCAGGCCATGTGCCTTGAATAAATTTTCCTGCCATATGGGCCCCCCCAGGCATAATCTGATGCATCCGTTGTCAGTGTCTGTCTGGCTGTGGGTGAACAGAATGGCAGACCCTTGTTGTGGTGACAGGCTTCTGCCCACCATCGAAACTCCTGTTGTAGGCAGGGAATGAGTGCAATTACTGTCTCTAGGCTGTGGCAATGCTGAGTCCAAACACTTTTAAGGTACCATTGTAGTTTCCTCATATGCAATCTGGCATATGGAATTAGTAGAATGCAGGGTGCCATGAAACCCAAGGCCTGCAGGATTTTCCTTGCAGATAGGTGGGTTTTTGTTGCTAATTTCTTGAAGTAAGTAGTCAGTTGTTTTTGTTTATCTGGCATGAGATAAGCCATCTGGGCAGCTGTATTTAAGCTTGCACCTAGGAATATTATCTCTTGAGAGGGCACTAGTTTTGATTTATTTTCATTTACTGTGTACCCTAGGCCAATTAGTAATCTTTTTACAAATGCCAGATGTTTTAGAAGAGTGTCTTTGTTCTCTGCTTGAATTAGGCAGTCATCCAAGTAGGGATATATTTGAATTCCTTTTTGTCTGCAAAATGCAATTACTGGTGCCAGGCATTTTGTAAAGACCATGGGCGCAGTAGATAAGCCAAAGGGCAGTGCAGAGAATTGGTAATGCATTGAGTCAGCTATAAATCTGAGGTATCTTCTGCAAGATTGCCTGATTGGGACATGCAGGTATGCCTCTTTTAGGTCCAAAGTTACGAGCCAAACCCTCTTGCCCAGCATGGGCAGTAGCTGCTGAAGAGTAAACATCCTGAATTTTGGAACTTCCAGAAACGTATTTAGTATAGACAGGTCCAGAACTGGTCTCCAGGTTTTGTCCTTCCTGGGTACTAGGAAAAGTCTGGAGTAAAATTATTGCCCCTGCTCTTGTTGTGCTACTTGCTGAATGGCCCTCATGTCCATGAGGGCTGTAATTTGTTTTTGTGCCTCTGCCCATTGATTGTGTGGCAGGTCTGGCATGCCCTTTGACCTTGGTAGTGTGTGAAAATGGAACCTGTAGCCTTGGGACACTATGTTCAAGACCCATTTGTCTTGGGTAGCGATTTGCCAAATTGATGAAAAAACTGCTAGTTTTCCCCCTAAGGGGGCTGTCAAAAGAAAACTGTTTGGAAATGGTAGAGGAAAGTCATTGGGACTGTTACCTGTAAGGCTGTGATTTGTCTTCTCTGCTTTTGGAGGTAGGAGCACCCCATTGTTTAGGCCTGTATGAGCCTTGGGGCTAAGATCTGCCTCTGGGACGCCTGTATCTGCCTCCTTGTGGTCTCTCTGAGACGGGAAAGGACCAATTTTTAGATGGCCAGTTCCTGCTAAACCTTGGTGGCTGTACCTGTAAGAAATCCTTGACTGTCTGCATGGATTTTGCTTTATCCTCCATTTTTTTCAACACCTCTTCTGCTTTAGTACCAAACAAAGTATCATGCTGCAATGGTGCATCTAATAATTTTGCTATAAAATGATCAGGCAGATTTTGTTCCTTTAACCAAGCATGCCTTCTAATAAGAACCTGTAACAGTGGCCCTGCAAGAGGCATCCAGTGAATCATAACCACATTGCAAAGTATGCTTTCCCACTTGTTCAGTGTAATGCAATAAATCCTGCAATTCTTTCTTCTCTGAACATTCAGTATTTGTCAACATTTTCTGTTTAAGTAGTGACATTAAATATTACTGATATTTAAGCATATGAAATTGACAATTTAAAGCCCTTACAGCCAGGGTAGCAGAAGTGTAAACTTTTTTTCCCCATTTGTCTAGAGCCCTAGAATCCCTATCAGAGGGGACAGGGTTTTTTGCAGTGGAAGCTTTAACCCCCTTGGGACCCTGAGATATAGTTTGTGGGTCAGCAGCGGGGTTTTTATATAGGAATTTATGAGAATTCAGGACCCTGTAGTATCTGTCTGGCTTAGCACGTGCAGGGGGTAAAGAGTCAGGGGACAGTCCGGACTCTGAAAATACATCATCTACAATGTCTAGAACAGGTGAAATAGCAAGGGGTCTGTGCTGAGGAAGAAGCAGGAAGTCTCTGAGCCTTTTCTTAGATTCAGAATAATCTTGGCTCTCCCAGTGGAAATGCTCCCTCATAGTATGCAGTGTTTCCCCAAAAGAATAGTCCTCAGGAGGAGAGGCTGAAGGAATGGATTCTTCAGCATCAGAATCCTCATAGGGAAGCATGGAGTAATCCTGTTCAGAAGAAGAATCAGAGAAAATAGAAACCTGATCAGAAGAATCATACTCTGTCTCTTGCCTAGGCCTCTTATCAGGAGGGGGATGGGAACCCCTGATCAAGGTAATTAGGTCTTCGGCCATTTTGAGCATCTGTTTTTTAGACATGGAAGTCTGAATAGGAGAATGCTGTACTTGTTTCTTTGTCTTTAAAGCTGCTTTAGTCTTTGTCTTTGAAGCTGAAGATGGCTTAACATATAGTTGTGTAGGTCTGAAGACACCCTCAGAAGCTGATGCCTGCTCAGCGGCTCCGGACCCATCTGAGGGATTGCTTTCCAAGTGTTCAATACCTTGAGTTTCCAGAGGCCCAGTCGGCTCCACGTGGGAGTCGGTAGTGGCCTGTGGCTCTGAAGTAGTGGGCGCCAGAGGCTGCGAAAGCACCTCACTGAGAACCGGCGACTGGCCTAGAACAGGTTTCATCGTCAGTTTTGTACCTCGGATGCCTATCCTTGTCCTTGCATTTTTTTGTAAACTCCAGTTGTCGGCTGTTCTGCCGGCATTATATAATTAAATCTTTGGCCAAAGTAATGAAATGCAAAATCGAACCGAAGCTTGATAGTGCATTGGTTAAATCTAGCACAAAACTGACAGCTAGCAATGTTGTGATCAGGGCCTAGGCAAGAAATACAGTAAGAGTGAAAATCCTTATGAGGTATTTGCTTCCGACAAGAAATACAATTATTAACTTTTTCTGACATCGGTCTGGAGCAAGAAAAAAGTTTCCCCAATGGGGTACTTAGCTTTAATGAAGACTTTGGTACTGAAATTCAGAATTGAAAATCTCAGGAGTCGGCCGACCGGCACTTGCAAACTGCTTTTGCTTCAAGCACCGTGTGGCAAGAAAGACTGAATAAAATGTCGTTGGCTGCATATTTTATACCCCTGGCGCACTGACGTCAGGAAAGAGGCAAAAGCAACCAACGCCGGACCTAGACTTTGAAATTCTGGCCGACTGCGGGTAGCCTGCCAGCAGGATAAGCCAAGAGTAATGACTGCAACAGTGAAACACGATGAACATCCACAACCATGTAAAAGGGTTTTTATTGCTAAATTAATTCATATCTGGAAGATGTGAGCCACAAGTACTGCCTTGCTACTACCATTGAGCTTGGAACAGAGGGAAGTAGCTAGTAGGGGCAGAGAAGTACTCTTATGCTGTATGTTCCAGAGCATTATTATAATTATCATTATTATAACTATTATCATTATTAACATTATCATTATTATTATTATTAGTTTACATTTATTTACCAAGAAAGTCCAACTGAACACAGGTTCTTTTTCAGTGGAGGCCCAGCGAGAAAAGCTTCAAACGCAGTAAATAACTTTTACATCAGACAGTTATGTTTACATAATACAGTTTGCAATACATAGTAACAGTACACAGTAGTACAGTAGTCTTTATGGAATACATAGTTACAGTATACAGTAGTATAGTATTTTTTTAGGAATACATAGTAACAGTATACAGTAGTACAGTAGTCTTTATGGAATACATAGTTACAGTATACAGTAGTATAGTACTTTTTATGGAATACATAGTAACAGTATACAGTAGTCTTTATGGAATACATAGTTACAGTATACAGTAGTGCAGTAGTTTTTATGGAATACATAGTAACAATATACAGTAGTGTAGTAGTTTTCATGGAATACATAGTAACAGTATATAGTAATGTAGTTGTTTTTATGGAATACATAGTAACAGTATACATTAGTATAGTCATTTTTATGGAATACATAGTAACAGTATACAGTACTATAATCATGTTTATGGAATACACAGTAACAGCATACAGTAGTACAGTAGTTGTTTTGGAATACATAGTAACAGTATACAGTAGTAAAGCATTTTTTAACAGTGAAAAAGCTAGCTACATTTGCATACAGAATACTTATAGCAGTTTTATGTGTTCTAAAATTATGAATAATTACACATTTACTGTGCTATGCAGATTCAGAGGACCGCAAAGCTAAGGATGAAATACAAGTTAACATAACAGGTGGGTGAGGGTAAATTAAAGTTGAAGAGAGAAAGGAAAGGGAACATTAATGGGGAAATAATGTGCTGAGAGAGGGAGAGAGAGAGATAGAGAGTTGGTAGAGAGCAGTAGGTAGCATAAAGATTAATCAGGGTTTTCACAATTACAGAGCCAGGTTGCAGTAGGTGGATTTTAGGCTATGGATGTAATAAACATTAGCATAGGAAGAGGGGGATTCAGGGGTAATTAAAGCAGGATACAGAATGGAAGAGGTCCGTTAGTGGGGTAGCAAAGTTCTGGGAGAGAGGGAAGTGTTAACAGAGCAGTACTAAGTACAAGAGATTAATCAGGGTTGTCATAGTTACAGAGCCAGGATTACTGTAGGTGGGATTTTAACTCCTTTTTGAAGGCTGTTGGGGGGAAGGTTGTTTCACTGTTCAGCAACAGTGTTGTTATAGATGGAAATAACTGTGGAATTATTGGCTTTGGTCATTCTCTAATAGGAGTTTTTGACTGGATCACAGGACTCTAGTTTTGGAGCTTGGGCGAAGTAGGTTTTGTACAACAGGAGTTTTTTCATGGTAGTGAAGTAATTTGTGGGTTAGTAAAAATTGATTATAAAGAATAAGATTGGGAAGTTGCAGACAATTAACTGCTTTAAGGGGAGTGCAGTGGTGTGTTCTGTAAGGTATACTTGTTGCAAATTTGGCAATGTTATTATAACATGCTTGCAGCTTGGAAAGGTCAGATTTTCTGAGATTGGTGAATAGAGGTGAGATGTACAAAAGAGTGGAGATGAGATGTGTGTGTGCTACAGTGGCTCTGGTGGAGTATGTTGTTTGTTCCTGTATAGCATGGCAAGTCTTTTATGTACATTTTTTATGATATTGGATATACGTATGTCAAATTTCATGTTACTGTCGATAGCAACTCCTGGCAGTTTGGTGTGACTAACAGGAGATATGACTGTGTTATTAGTAGAGCTGATGTTGAATTTAATGTTATTAGTAGAGTGCTGTGTAGGTGGAAAGATAATAAGCTGAGTTTTATTGGGATTTAATATTAATTGTGATTCAGACATCCAACTTTTAACAGCAAGAAAAGAGTATTGTGTTTGTTGAAGCAGTGCCTGGGGGGATGAAGAAGCACAGATTAGTGTGGAATCATCCACATATTGGATAACAGAAGCATGAAGTGTGGCAGTGTGAAGGTTATTAGTGAAAAGAGAAAACAGCAGTGTTCCAAGAATGGAACCCTGTGGGACCCCTTGTGAGACTGGTAGTAATGTGGAGAGTTCCTGGTGCCATCTGACTGCCTGCTGTTAGCCTGTTAGGTAATTTCTAAACAAGGAAATGGTGGATGAGCTTAGATTAATTCTACAAGACTGTTGAGATTATCATGATTAACCACGTCAAAGGCCTTCAAAAGTTCTAGGATTATAGCTAAGACATAATTTCCATTGTTTCTGTGTTTGTTGACTGTCTGAAAGATATACGAGCTATAGTAGCGCTGTGTGATGGTCTAAAACCATGCTGTGTATTTAGCAATAGATTTTAACAGTTTAGGGATGTCATGATTTGTTTGTGTAGACACCTATCAAGGACTTGGGAGAGTATGGCGATAGGTCAATAATTGGTTAATTCTTTGGAGTTGCCTCATTTGTGGAGCGGAGTGAAGTAAGACATTTTCTAACGATGGAGTACTATATTTTCAGCTTTAGAGCGATTAATGAGAATTGTTACAGGATATGCAATAGCATTAGTGGCAATCTTTAAGAATTCATCTGGCAGTTTATGTGCGGAGAGAGTTGTAGGTTTTAGTTTATTAAGCATCTTTTTAAAAGTGGAGATGGGGGATAAGTTGCAGACAGAAGCTCAGATTAGTAGTATTGATTTTGGTTGACATGATAGTGCTAGAAGGCTTTTGAGAGTTAGCTAGAGTTAGGATGGAATCTGTAAAGAACTTGTTGAACTGAGTTGCCATGTTTGTTGAGCTGACAGTGGTTGCAGGAGCAGGGATGCCAGCTTTTCCTGGGTGGAGCAATTTGTTGATGGTTGCCCAACATTTGTTAGGATTAGTTTGATATCTGTTTTGAGTGTTGTCATGGTAGCATGTTTTGTCTTCTTTAATCCTTTTCTTTGCCTTATTTCTAAACTCAATATATTTTTGCCAGTAGGGGTATCTGTTTTCTTCAAGGTTACCCAGGTTTTGTCCCTGTTATGTAGTAGAGATCTAGTCTCTTTGGATAAACAGGGGGCATAGTTACCTTTAATTATTATGGTTTTAGAGGGTGTATGGTGGTCTAGTATGCCGAGGAATGCTGAGTTAAAGTAAGATACGGCATTATCTAGGTTGTGTTCTCAAGGGGTGCCAGTTACAACTTGCTAGAGCGGCAATAAAATTGTTGAGGTTAAAAGATGTGGCAGATTTTACTAGATAGGTTTGACTCCTGATTAGACAGGTTGTTAGGTGGTCACTCAGCCTGTCTTGGAGACAGCCTGAAATATTAATTTCATCTGGTCTGTTTGACAATATCCAATCGAGTGTTGATTCCTTCTTTGTACTTTTATTGACTCAAGTTGGATCTTGGATAAGCTGAGGAAACCCATGGAGGTTTACGGAGTTTGTAGGTTTGGAGGAGCTGCATGTTAGCCAGTCAACATTGAAATCTCCTAGTATTAAGGTTTCTTGAGGTAGTGAGTTAGAGGTCCAGTGAAGCAGATTTTCTGTGGTATCTATATTGTTACCTGATGGAAAGTAGCAGCCAATTAGGTTTATAGCTTTTTTAGTATTTAAATGTAGTTTAGTAATTCTGACTTCTGCTGTTGCTAATGTAGGTAGTGGAAGGTCCATTATTACAATGTTAAACTGGTTCTTAAATGAAATAGCAATGCCTCCACCTTTTTTCTTAGCTCTATCTTTATGCAGTAGGTTACAGCCAGGAGGAACTATTTTGTTGTCAGCTGCATCTTGTTTTAGCCATGTTTCAGTGAAGCAGGTCAGAGGGAGCAGCACAAAAGTTTTTGGGGTACATTAGCTATTAATTGCTATTGACTCCTAAACAACTTTTCAGGATTAACATGTTTCTTTAGAATGAGTAGGTGGCATACCCCCATGCAAGTAATAAGAAAGGGACTGGTGAATATAAAGAAGAAATGAGCAGAGAAAAACTGTAAGCTGTAGACCAAAGCTGAGTGGTGAGCAGTAGGAAAGCTGTAGGCTAAAAAGAAACAAAAATATTCACTAGAGTAACTGCACAAGGTGATTGCTCTATATGTGACTTTTAGGTGGTCTTTGAGTTAAACTGTTACAGCAGGGTTGACTATTAGGAGGCCTGCACAAAAAGCACATAACCTTAACATGGGAGCGCAACCACTAGCATATAGCAGCATGCAGTAAGAAGTACTTTGACATATCTGAGTATCCCCCCAAGTAAACTGTAAGTTTAGATCCAACAGAAAATATGGAAGCTTTGAAGAGGGGAGAATTAGAGTGGATTAATATGGGAACATGAGCTAACATACAAGAAGTTAGAATAACAAGTAGAAAGAAGGCTTCAAAGAGAGGGAGAGAAACAGACTGGGTAGCAGAGTTTGTCACAGAGGGAAGGTAAGAGCGGTGCCTGAGCTGCTCTAGGGGTGTGTGTGTGTGTGTGTGTGTGTGTGTGTGTGTGTGTGTGTGTGTGTGTGTGTGTGTGTGTCTGTGTGTGTGTGTGTGTGTGTGTGTGTGTGTGTGTGTGTGTGTGTGTGTGTGTGTGTGTGTGTGTGTGTGTGTGTGTGTGTGTGTGTGTACCTGTATGTGTACCTGTATGTATGTTGCTGATTTTCCTGATGGGTTTCTGGGGAAGAAGAGGCTGAATACTATGTCAAAAGGTAGGTACAGTATGTCAAAGGATGTTTACACTGGTAGGACATTTACTGGTAGGTATAGTATGTCAAATGATGGTTACACTGGTAGGACATTTACTGAAAAGTGAAGGCTTATAAGGAATCTGAGGGAGTGATTACTCATAACAGGACCAAGAGCTGACAAGATAAATCAGGATGCAGGTGGAAGCAACAGAGGCAGACAAAAGACTAGGAGTATGCAGGTAAATAAAGCTTAGGAAGCCAGAGGTAAAGGCAGGCCTTTCATCTCTCCTGCCTAACTTGCCATTATGAGAAACATTCTTACTAATCACTCTACTGGACTATTTTCACCAGCTCCACCTCCCAGCCACTAGCCGCCTGCATTTCCTGCCAAGCGAAGAACCCTGTCAGTTCCTGCAGTACATGCAGGTACAAATGCCCTATTAGAGAGTTAGTTGATAAGGCAGCAGAAATGGTTAGAAAGATAGCAGGCATTTGCAAAGTACTGGGATGCACAATACCATTTTCATAGTCATCATCCAACAAAGGCATTAAAGGATTAGGTGAGGAAAAGAACTGCAAAACTATGGTGCAAAGTTACATTAGGTAAGGAAGAGTCATCACAGAGATAAGAGCTCTGTACCAAAAAGCATTATTAATTAAACCCAGAGGAAAACTCTTTGTTTAACTAGGTATTACAATGTTACATCAGATGGTAGTACTTATACATTGAGGAGATTAGAAGGGGCTGACTGAAACGAGAATTAAAGAATGGAAATGGACAAATTTGGGATAAGGAATGGGATAAGGCAAGGAAAAAACATGAAAGAAAAGGATAGAAAAAGGCAATAAGGTTGGAAGAAATAATAAGCATTGTTGATGATTGCAGATCCTTTTAGATAAGACAGAAATGGCAGGGCACAGAAAAAAATGAGATATTGGTGAGAAAAGGAGATTGGATATGATGATACCTAAGGTTGTGGTCTACAGGAAGGGCAGTCTGAGCAGAACAAGTAGTGAAGAAGTACTATATGTAGTGGAAAAGAGACAAACTGTTTAAACAATACAGGATGGTTGGAGAAGAAACAGCATAAAATATTATGTCAGTCTGAGTGATCAGCCACTTCATATGTTAAGGACGAATGCTTAAAGTCTAATGAAGAGAATAAGGCAGTGCAATGCGAATGAAAAGATGAGGAATTAAATCTGCTAGAAGCATGCTAGCTCATCTTAAGTTCGAAGGCAGAAAGGGAAAATGGATTGACACAAGTCCTGAAATGGAATAAATTTGCCCAACTTGTGTAAGAGAGAACCAAGAGTAACAGGATGCTGGACAGTCTGCTCGATAAAGCAGAGGGTGCAAATGGCTGGACATATAGACACCAGAATCAGATGGTGATGATGCAGCCATATTATCTACTGTATGGGAGAGATAACAAAACTCACGGACTGAAATAGAAGGTAGTCGACTACAGATGGGTGGATGACGAGAAACGTAGAATAAGGGTGGAAATGGAACTTAAATTTTGCAGGGAAGTAAAAAAGCTATCTCAGAAAAAAAAATCAATTATTAGTAATTAAGTTATAATAAAACAGGCACAGAAATGAGCTTTCATGCATGCTATTCTTCAGAGGTTTAAGATACATAGGTACCAATGACCAAGTTATAGTCAAGTAATTAGTACAATTAAAGTATTAATGTTTCAAGCATTTTCCTGGTAACCCCGGCATTCACATTCAATCCACGGAAAATATGAACATTTAGAACTACAACCCAGTTGTATTCTTACTTTTTACAGAATATTACCACCTTTTTTACACTGTTAGAGAAAGTCTACAGTACTTGCTATTTAAACATTTAGCACCATTTCCCCCATGACGAGTTTTAGCTACACAGCTGTTTCTAATATCATACATATCCTCATGTATTTGCTCTTCAGATTTTCTTATGATTTCACCCCCCCACTACCCCCACCACCAAAAAAATAAAGTGCAGAGATCATAGATAGTGGCAAAAAAAACTTGCATGGTATCACAGTGAGCATAAGTATTGCGATTACTCATAGCTTTTGACAGACTTTATTTAATTGCAGACTGCTCAATTAAAGCACCAGCATGTATTAATGCTTTCTCTAGTTAGTGCTTGCAAAGCTGTACTAGCACATTTATAACACAAACCAGCCCTGAAAATACTGCATCTGACCCAAGTTCAGATAGCTGCTCAGGCACTTGTAGGACCTGGTGGAGAAGAATGGCAGTGACTGACTTTTGGTGGCACGCATATCCTAAGAGAAGAAAGGTATCTCTGGCACACCTCATGGGTGACAGCTAGAGAGAACATTAGGTGTTCCACCTCATGGAACTTAAGCCTAGCAACACTATACTGAAGAGTGCAGTCAGTCACACAATAGGTTAGACAGCATTTACATATGTGGCTGCCACTGTAGAATCATTAAAGTGCCAAATAACAGCACATCCCAAGCAAAATATATTGTTTCTATGAATTATTAAATAAAAGTCTATTTCTGTGAATTATTGCATATAGGTTCACAGAGAGATTATTACTACATTCATTTGGCATATCATGTAGGGTGATGGTGCAGATTGATTCAACATCCAATGTCAGGAATCTAAAATAAGAAATACCATAATTATTCATCATTATCAGCAAGTAAAGTGGTGGTACTGCGGTAGCGTTGTCACCTCACAGTAAGACGTTGTCCTGTTTGATTCTCAGCTAGAGCATCTTCTGTGTGGAGACATGCGTGAATGGGCGTACCTTCATTGAAGGCTGTGCATCAGAGCCGGCAACTTGGCACGTAAAAATCTACTGCCAAACATTAGTGGACCGGAGTTTCGCTGTGGCGACCCCTAACCAGGAAAAGCTGAAAGACTCAACATCAGCAGGTAAAGTAGCAGCAGCATTATTACATTAATAAAAATTTCCACAATCCTTAACAAGGCTTTAAGCATTATATAGAAATAGTTTTAAAACCTAATCAATGCCCTAAGTGCACCCAGGATGACCTATGCTTCATTAAGGGCATGGGTGTTTGAGATGCCACAAAGGGCAGATAGGAGTGAGTGGCTGCTGTCAACTTGCCCATCCTGAAAGAAGAAGGTAATCAAGGTTCACTGCAATATGTAGCATACTGGCTTGCCGGCTCCATGCTGCACAAGTGGTGAGTCACTCAGTCTGAAGGTTGCTTATGCTCAGAAGCATGCATGCATGCATGCACTTCTTTAGGGCAGGGATCATGGAGCTGGTAAGGCTGTTGCTGCTGTAATGGAGAGGGAGTTATGGTACTCCTCAGTAAACAGCATGACATTGCACCAATCCTCAGTCTCCTCTCTGGTTATGAACGCTGGTAGCTGGTAAGCTAAGGTTGGCCCAGTAGACCCTGTGAACAAGGAGAGGAACTGCTGGCAGCTGATGGTCAGCTGTGAGGAGGGCAACTAAACAGTTTCATTATCCAGCTCTTCTGAAATGCTATAAAGCATATTAGGGAGCTGCACAATTCTTCTGTGGTGGGTCAGGTCACAAATGCAAGCACTTCAAGTTGTGAAACCAAGAATAAATCATTAATCATGTGCTCAGAGTTATCAGCAAACAATCTGAGCTCATATAAAAAATGATTAGGGTGTCTATACATATGTAGGATTACCAGATGTGAAACTTCCTAGTATACAGTACCATCATTTAATATTGAATGAATAGAAGATGAGTAATATTTTTCAAGTATAGTTACACCATTATGCTTTCCAGCATGGTGTATTTTAACTCTGAGCTGTACTAACTGTTCTCAGTGATTTAAATCTAAAGTAGCACTTAGCACAGACTGCCGTGATCAATATGGAGTGGCCAGTTCATTGTGTCATTATGGCCTACAAACACACACACACACACACACACACACACACACACACACACACACACACACACACACACACACACACACACACACACACACCTACTGGCTGAACAAATTACCTACTAGCATATCTGTATAATGTAGGAGTAAAGCAGAGGCCATGTCATACCTTACAACGACATAGTAAAGGCACACATACTCTGCTCAGAAACTACAGTTATTTTCCATTTATAGTCTTTAAATATTTTCAGTGCCTCCCATGTCTAGATTATCCCTCAAGTATGCTCATAGTGTCATTTTGGTATACAAATTGTCACCTTTTTCAAACCATTTCCCTTTTTTGCTGCATTCTCCTGCAGTGGTCTAAGAACAACCAATCCTAAAAATATATAGCTCTATTCATATAAGTGTTACTTACTTTAGTATGCCTTCTACTCCTTGATTTTAAAGCCACAAGATGCCTTTTCTCTACATAGCTGCAAATGGGTATACATTAAGTGTTATGGATGATCTGCTAATTCTAAGGCAGACTTTGACTTGGGGTTGTGAAATGTAGTCCTAGTGGTATGTCAAATTGATTAGTGCATATTTTTTGTCCTGCAAAATCTACAACTGAAAGTGCTCATTTGTCTTGACAATGACCACAGCTTCTTGTTTTTATAAGCCCCCTTTCTTTTCCACATCACATAGGGGATCTGCTTATGCAGATTATAACTCAATGAGGCCCATTAAGCGTACTGCTTACTGTAAAGTAATTTCAAGGTGTGAAACTACTTGTTTATTTTAAATTATACGTTATATGATTTCAAAATGGGAAATATGGGAAGATACAGTTAATTCATTACTACTAGACACTGTAGTTAGTAACTTACAATGAATATGACAAATCCCTAGAAACTATATTTCACAACCCCAACTCCAGCCTCATTGCTGAGCTAACTCTGAATCTAGTCCTGAAAATTTAAAAGATTTTCTACCCGGTAAATGCTACACTAAACTAAAATAATACAATAATCCATCAGGACTGATGGTTTCATATATAACACTGACTAAAATAACCATGGGGTAATATCTGACTGCCAAGGTTGCATGTACTTTTGTGATTATGACCACCACAATGTGGCACTGTCAGCTTTTGACACCACATTACTCCTGAGTTTGATACATATAACAGTAACACTATATGAAAAAAGTATATCTTCTCAAGTTGCCTGAAATAAATGGCAGAACATAATCTGCCTAAATCCATAGGTCACAAAATCAAAAGGAAGCATTATTAGAGAGACTTAAGCAAAGACAAAACTTTTTAATTGCATTTCTTCAGTGAAATGAAAACAGATGGCAGACTAATGGTGATTAAATTACATACCTGTGTAAAAAAGCTAGATATTCCTGCTTGACATGAACCATATTGTTCACCAAATTTTCGATGATAATCTGCAGAGTCCCCAGGGGAAAAAAAAACAATTAAAACTCAGAAGGCATAATTGAACATTTTAGAATATATAGCACAAAAACACAATAGCAAAGAAACTAAGGTCCCTATTACAAAGTTCATTATACATTCACATATGAACATAATAAGTGAAACAGGTAGGGAGGTATGAGTCTGACAACTCGACACTTCAGCGACATGCTAGTTGCCTCTAACAACGATACGGACCAGATACCACAGCAGTAACATCATGCTGGTTCTTGGTCTAGACTACACGGTGAGTTACTGCAGCAGCCTGTCATTACAGTGAATCAACAGCCCACAGTCCTGAGAGGTTAGGTAAAAATGTGGATTACTATGGATCTGATGTGTCAAATGTTTTAAGGGATGGCTCATATAACAGAGAAAAGGATAGACTCAGGATTTAGGAGTTTGGATGTCAGACCTACTTACATGCACTGTAGCCTACACTGGGTCCATCTACATATGCACTACACATGCTAAGGCATTAAGGATCCAGCTACTGACACTTCCTATGTGCTAACTGCTATACATGTGTAGGGTTACCATATTTGGTTATATGAAAAAGAAGACAAAAAAAAATGTGGTGGTATTATACCAGCACACATTTTTTCGTCCTCTTAGGGTTGCCGGGTCAGGACAACACTAGGTGAAGACCAAAAAAAAAAAAAAACAGCATACGAACCAATCAAAAACGTGCACAGTGGACCCTCTTCTGTTCAATGCGGAACATCAAGCAGTTCAAAATTGAACAGAGCTCTGTTTTGCAATTTTTTGATTGGCTGGTATACAGCCAATACAATACAGGCCAATCAAAAAAAAAAAAAAAAAGCGGAGGCTGTTTTGCCGGGACTGTAACTGGCAGTGCGAGACTTGGGATCTGACTGCTGATCCCTGGATAATCCCACTGAAATAGGAACATCTGTTTTTTGAAAATTCTGCAATTTGTCCAGGTTTTTGAAAAACCTTGCCAAATCACAGAATTTTCAAAAACGGCCCGGACGACCAGACAGGAGCCTAAAAAAAAGGACGTGTCTGAGGAAACACGGATGTATGGTAACCTTATACATGTGTAGAGTGTGTGTGTGTGTGTGTGTGTGTGTGTGTGTGTGTGTGTGTGTGTGTGTGTGTGTGTGTGTGTGTGTGTTTCTGTTTGGAAAAAGATTAAAACATGAAGGCTCTGAGAGACTATGTAAGCTAAGTGGGTCAGCAAACACTGCCAAGCCTGTTGGGGGGAGGGGCAGCTTATGTCATACAATGACAAATATGCTGGTGTGAGGGGTATAGCAGTAGGTTACAAAAGCAGTTACTATGGCATTACCATGTAGACTTGGGCTAGCACACTGATCTTTACATTACTGCTGCATATTTAGCCTATTTAGCCTTTTCTGACAGTGTTTTTTATTGCACTGGGTATAGCAGTGTTTATTCTGGGTAAAAGACATCTGCTATCACATGTCCATATGGTCTCTTTGCATATGGATGGCACAACAGCTGTGACATTCTGTGGCATTTTAGGCAGATGTTTTTCCTGAAATGTGATCTTGTAGGTCATAACCTTATACTAAATGTATGATTCATGGACTGAGTGTGGGGCACTCCTTAAACCCGCTAGCATTTCAGGACACCTCAAGGCTCAATTCCTCAGAGCTGCTCTTGATTTGGCTACTTTGCCTGATAGTTACGGAGAATATGCTGCAACTAAAACCATCCACTGCTAAAAGAATGAAAATAAGTATTATTTTGCACTTCTCATTACTTTACTGTATTTCATAAGAATCATGTATTAATTGTTACATTTCTTGAACTTTAGTAGAGTTTCAAAGCTGGACTGTTTCCACTGCTGCTGAACATTGTGTCTGCTAATTTTACAGGATAGTAGTATCTAGACTACGTGGTCTCCCCACACTTGAGCTCTAAAACCAGCATTTTTACATTAACAGGGTTTTCTCACTGAACTCCTGTTGGCTGAAAGCTTATTGTGTGTTTTCCTGACTAGTCTGTAGGCCTTGCTATTGTAAAGCTTGTTTTGCTGATCCTATATAAGCCCATTGTTTGTACTAGGCTGCTTAGTGTGCAGCATCGATTAGTAGTGCACTATACAGATGCAAATGTATCAAGTTAAAACTTCCCCCTTAGAATGACTATTTCTGAAATCTTCCCTGGTACCCTCTAGGTGTATCTGGGTTGCAGGCAGAGCAGCATCACCTTGTTGGATAGCTACAGTTCACACTAAGTATCGCACCCACTCTTCGTCCGTGTGCTATCATTCCAGTCCAGTTAAACCTGCCCACTCTTCTCCATGGTTAAACCCATAGTAAAAAACTTGAAACCATGGACAGGCACTTTTGTGCTATCACTTTGATCAGCCTGGTATACATCAGCATCCTGAGGCAATGTAGCAAACAAACACATTACATGAGAGATGTAGTTACACTATGAAAACTGAGACAAACTCTCACATACTAACAAATCAAATGACAAACAGGCATACCTGTTCTGGCATACAGACAGAATTACAAAATTAAAAGCAATACCCCAGGCATAATTAAGTAAAATACATGCATGCATTTACTTCATCCTCATTTCACATGGAATGGAACGGAAGTCAGAAGAAGACACAGCTGTTAAGCATGAGATCACACCATGTACCTTAATCGAGTATAAATAACATTTAATATGGTTTATTATACAACATGACTGAATACCACAACAAATGGTATAAGACGAAAACAGTTATAAGAATCAGACTGCATGTAGGCAGGCAGCAGTTAGCACATGTGAGTAGAAAATAGACTTCACTAACTACACCCCGCTTATAAAGCATGGTTTTCTCCACCGGATATCACACCTAAATTCCCAGGAAAAATGTACTTCAGAAGTGTTATGCTTACCCCTACCAAAAATCTCTTTATACAACAGAAAACACTCAACACATTTAAAATTTTACTTCCAAGAAAACAGCAACCCATATGCTAGTCACTAGGTTACCCCAAAACATGCTAAGCTTTACAGGTCATATAATTAACTTCTGCTTAAGTAAAGCACATGGACAGTTCTGGGGATCCATTCTCGAAATGTCTTGATTAAACTTTCCTCACAAATAGCAGGTAACTAAATCAACCAAAATTTCAGCACTTATTTGTTGAAGACTACTCTCCTTCTTCCTCTAAATATATAGTTAAACCATTTGCAGCTGAGCAGTTCAGAGCAAGTGAAAAATACAGCAGCCAGTTATTCAGACAAGGCACGCCACCAGTGAACACATGCAGCACAGCCACAGAGTGAAAAACAAGTATGTGGCGTGCAAACTTAGTAACATTACAAGTTACTTTCCAGGGTCACAATTTTGAGAGCAGTATAGTGGTTATATACGTATATCTACATATACATCTATATATATATATATATATATATATATATATATGTATAAATATATATATATATATATATATATATATATATATATATATATATATATATCTATACACACACATATATATATATATATATATATATATATATATATATCTATACACACACACATATATATATATATATATATATATATATATATATATATATATATATCATACATCATAAATTTCACCTTTTACTTTTTGACAAATGTAAGATCGGATTATAAATCAGTCTCCTTTGAGGTAAGGGTAATGGTTGGATCCCCCCCACCAAACCCTAAAACTGCAAAGAATTTTTCCAAGGCAAATTACCTTCCATTAAGTGATAACAGAGGTAATTTTAAAGCTCCCACTAGACCCAAAGCAAAGAGCCAATGCAGAGGTGTAGACGAATGCCCTGTCCAACCACATAAACAACTGCATAGAAGCTGCAGTACCTCACCAAACTAAACCTGGTCTATCCATAAAAACAAGTCTCTCTGGTGCACTCCTGGCATAAATAGACTATATAAAAGAAGTAAGAAATTTCTGTCTAGACATAAGTGGGAGGGTGTACAACAGAGAAAAAAAACCTTCATCAGTCTCAACAGGCAAATCAGGGAACTAGTCAAGTCTTCAAAAGCTAAATACAAAGGTTTATAGGTTCATAGGTTGGTACTAGGCTATCGGCCCTAGGGCCTATACAAGCCTAGCCATAACAGTTCCCTGGCTATTTGTTCCCACAATGTTTACTTCCCTGGACCCCTGTCTAGCAGGACAACTGGCGTGATCCCTAGGGTGAATTTTCTATCTCCCATCCAATCGTCAAGGTTCCTTTTGAAGAGGGCCAAGGAGGTGCTCTGCTTGACATGTATGGGCATTCTATTCCAGAGTATGGGGAGTCTCTGGGTCAGGAACCTGTCCCTCCAGCATGTTTTGTTCATTGTGATGACAAGGTTTAGATCCCTGGAGTGTGTGGCTCTGAGGGATTGGGATTTCTTTAAATGGAGCATGTCCAACAGCTCAGGGTTTGACATGGCCTTGTATGTTAAGCAGAGATCGCCTCTGAGTAGACGATATGCCACAGAGTATAGCTGGAGTTTTTTTAGATGGTCAGCACAGGGCATCTGCTTTAGGCCTGTGATTCTTTTAGTGAGGTATTTCTGCGGCCTTTCCAGCTGTTGCAAATGTCTTGTGAGGTACATACCAAATGGGGCATTGTACTCTATAATGGGTCTAATGAGTGATGTGTACAGTGGGACAATGACCTCCTTTTTTTGGGTGAAAAGCCCTTAGTGATGAGGTGTGCCACATAGAAGGATTTCATGACTGTTGTGGCGATGTGATTACCGAAGGTGAGACCACTGTCCACCTGTGTCCCTAAGTCTCTCATCACACTTTTGGTGTTTAGTGTACTGCCACCTATGTGGTAATTCAAGGGTAATTTGTTTTTTCCAAAGGGGATAACTATACATTTCTTGGCATTAAGCTTGAGCCCATGGCTCTGGCACCAAGCATCTGTTTCTGTAAGGCCCTTTTGTAGAATATCCACATCATTTGGGGATTCAATAATGGCTCCCAGTTTGCAGTCATCTGCGAACTTTGTTAGCCAGAGTCCCTTAGTGTTGGCCTGTACTTCAGAGAAGTAGATGCCAAACAAGAGCGGTCCCAGGACTGAAACCTGAGGTACTCCACTTGTCACTTGTCTGGAGCTGGATTTGGAGTCAGCTACTTTTACAGTCTGGGTTCTGTCTGTAAGCCAGTTGGCAACCCATCGAGTGACGTAAGGATTTATGCCCAGCTTAGTAAGTTTATCTATGATTCCATAGTGAGGGATGGTGTCAAAGGCCTTGACAAGGTCCACATAGGCTGTGTGGACCACCTTACCCTCGTCCACAGCTCTGGAGACTGACTGAAAGAAGTCAATCAGGTTCAGGAGACAAGATCGGCCCTTCACGAAACCAAACTGGGTAGGGTCCTGTGTTTAAAGGTTGCCAATATCTTTGTTTATAAGTTCCATGATAATGCGTTCCATGCCCTTGCAGATCAGGCTCATCAGACTGATGGGACGGTAGTTCCCGGGATTAAAGGTGGATCCCCCGTTGTGGAGTGGGATAACTGTAGCTGTGCACCACTCAGTGGGCATGAAGCCTGAGGTGAGGCTATGATTAAACATGACACTTAGGTGAGGTGCCAGTTCATTTTTTAGTTCATGTAGTACACAGCCCGGGGTGTCATCTGGTCCCATGGATGCTGTATTCTTAGCTTTGGAGAGTGTAGTTTCTACCTGTGTGGCCATGATTACCGGAATTTGGCATTTTTTTGGTATTGAGATAGGCCCTTTAGGGGGTGAGAGGGGGGTGAAGTTGGCACTAAATCGATCTGCCAGGATATTGGCAATATCCTTGGGATCAGTACATTTAATGCCACTCTGTTGTAGCTCAGAGCATATCTCAGCATTACCATTTAGATTCTTGACACAACTATAGAATGCCTTGTGGTTGTCTTTGGAATCTTTGGCAATTTTATTTTCATAACTAGCTTTGGAGTACTTTATGAGGGATCTCAGCTTCTTACTGAGGCTGGCAAGGGAGTTTTTTTGCATCCTGGCATTTTCCTCTTCTCTGCAACAATTTCTTTCTTCTGTTGCATAGTTTGTTTATGGCAGGGGACCACCAGATTGGCTTCCTTATTTTGGAGGAGAGCATCTTGTTTCTATTTGGGATGGCACGATTCATAAACGAGTAGATGTGCTCATACAGTGCCTTAGTGTAGGACTCAGCAGTCGAGCTTTCCACTCCCGTCTGCATGGGTGTCATGAAGTTTGTCACTTCAGACTTGAGTAGCATGAAGTTGGCTTTGGAGAAGTTTTTATGGAGGTTTCCTTACTGGGGGGTGGGTGTGGGATGTGGATGTCAAGGGTGATTTGATTATGGTCAGACCTGACCAATGAGTGAGTGACCACCGGTGTGGAGCATCTATCTCCCATGTTGGTAATGACCAGGTCTAGGATATTGGAGCCCCTGCTGGGACAATGGATTAGTTGATCCAGGGCATTGGAATTTATGAATTTCAAGAACCGTTGGGAAAAGGTGTTGGTACCCGAGTAGTTTTCACAGTTAATGGCAGGGTAGTTGAAATCACCCAGTATTAGGATGTGTGGTTGTATCTTTAACATTTTCTAGTATGTTTAGAAAGATGTAGTAAGAATCTTGGGGCATGGTGGGGGATCTGTAGCAGGCTACAATTTGGACTGCAGTCTTACCTAGTGTTAGTTGCACCTGGAGAATTTCAGATGCATTGTGTTGGCAACTAGCCTGGAGGTGTGAATATCTTTGGTGAATATCAACACTCCTCCACCTTTAGTGTTTTGGTCTTGGTTTGGTGGTCGAAAAGTGTTAATTGTTGTAGCCTGGTATTGCACGGGTGCGCTCTGGAGCCCTGAACCAGGTCTCAGTTACTGCAAAGATATCGATGTTCTCCATTTTTAGGAGTGCCTCGAGAGGTGCATTTTGAGGTTTAGACTTCTAACATTGAGTAGCATTACCTTCAGATTTTGCATGCTTGTATCTGTACAGTGGTGTTTTTTTCCTTTGAACCTTGCCTAAAAAAGTTACTATAGGGATGGCAAGAGCTTTAGCCAGTAACCTGAATCCCAGGGATGACAGGTGCAGATCATCTCTGGCAAAGCATCATGGTTTGTTGATCATGTCATCCCAGGCAGACAGATACTGGATCCCCTTTGAATGACACTAGCCAATTGTTAGTTCTGTACAAAATCTTAAGGGCAATCAATCAACAATGTGCTGAGATGGCTGTAGATGGCACTACCTGTACTCAGCCAGAAGAAATAGCAAACCTGCTGGCTGATAAATTTGGCTAACATTTCACCAACTCATCACCTCTGGTCCCTACCCATGAATTGCCCCCTATCATTCCTTTATCTGTTATCACAAAAGAATAGGTCACTGCACTCTTTAAAGCTAAAAAATGAAACATCAATGGGCCCTGATGGAATTGCAGGGTGCCAGATAAATAGCTTGAAACATGACCTAACAAACCCTCTCAAATCTCTATTTAACCACAGCCTCCAGACAGGCTTTGTCCCAGTAGAGTAAAGGGCAGCAACTGCGCAGGGGGGAGGGCATCAACTGACTCATGAAACTACTGACCCGTAAGTCTGACTAGCCTTATATGCAAGGCTATGCAAAGGATAATCATGGACCTGATTAACAATGACATTGGGAATATCCAGACTCTAGACACAACCTAGTTCGGGTTCGTCAAGGGCAGGTTCTGCCTGCACAGACTGGTAGACTTCTTTGAGAAGGTCACAAAGCCATGAATGAGGGTAAGACAGTACATACCAACTAAATTTACCTAGTCAAGGCATTTGACACAATACCCCAATCAGGTATAATAAATAAACTCATAAAACTGGGTATAAACCTTTATGTCAACGGATGGGTAGCCAGATGGTTTGCATGTAGGATATGTGCTGTCAGAGTGGGGGACACCACATCCAGCAAGAGAACAGTTATCAGTGGAGTACCACAGGGCTCAGTGATGGGACCCTTCCTGTTTGGGATATACTTCTTAGATGTTAAAGCAAGTGTAGATGGCCTTTTGCTGATAAAGTATGCTGATGACTGCAAGTTTGGGGCAATCACTGACTCCCCAAATGATGTTGGTATCCTACAGAAAGGTTTGACTCAGACTAATGATTAGTGTCAGAGCCATGACCTCAAAAAATGTGAAGTAGTGCATAATAATACCATTTGGGAAATCAAATACCCCTGCAAATTGCAATATTGATAGCACCTCTAAGAGCAGAGTCAGTGGTATGAGATCTTGATACTCAGATAGATAATAATCTGAACTTTTTTTTTAAAACGTTTTTATTAGATTTTAACTAAACAAACTGATCATCACAATAACTGTATTTAGAAATTTGTGAGCAAAAAAAAGAACAATATGAACAAGCACCAACAAGAACAACTATTTATAAGAGTGTCTATTAACAATGAAGATTCTGAAAAAATTCCTATACATTACAATTACAATTGATATGAGTACAGCTATTTTTGTTTATTAAGCAGTTCCTTGAAATTTGTCCACATATTATAGTGGCAGGTGAGTCTAGTAGACCTTGATTTAATGGTAATAATTTCCAGATGACATACTTAGGTTGCAATATTTGTGAATTCTTTAAAAGAGGGTGTAGTTTCATTCTTCGATTTCTTGGTTATAACTTTCCTTGCAATTGATAAAATAGGCCCTAAAAGAAGGTATTTCATTCTTTTAACACAAACAGTAACAGGGGTATTAAAAATAATTAATGACTTAGATAAAACAAAACTATTCCCAAATAAAGCCTGTAAAAAAGATTAATGTTATTTCAGTAAGGTATAAGTGCAACTTAATCAAAGAACATGTGACCAATCTGCTTTAAGCTCCTGTTTACATCTCCAATGAATGTGCTTTTTTTTAAACATTAATTCAATTTTATGATGCGTGAAGAAAGATCTATTTAAGAATTTCCAAGTAAAGTGTTTCCACCTAAGAGAAGAAGTTGTCTGTCTGGAAGATATTAACATGATTTTTTTATCCTCTTCATCTGGAGGTCTGTTATTAATGTGAGTAAAATAGTTCCAATAGTTGTCATTGCAACTTTTTGTTTCTTTCCTCACCGCTCTATATAATTTGGTTAACAGACCCTCTCCCAATGTGTTTTGCTGTATTAATAATATTAAAAACCCAGTTAATTTTGGGATAAGATCTCTTACCCTTCATTGCATTAGCTTACTTTTACTTTCTACATACTGTCTGCAAATTATACATCCAACTACATATCTTTGTATAAATCATGTTTACTTATGATATAATCAACAGACCATTCATTACTCATTAACTGAAACCAATACATTAGATCTTTATCTTAAAATGTAATCATTATGTCTAACCTCAAGGTGAAAGTATTATTCTGAGTGTATGCTATATGGAAAAGAAGAAAAACACATGCCTTACATGTTATGATTTGTGTCTTTTGGCTTTTCCCAGTTAGGGGTCGCCACAGTGGAACTCTGGTCCACTAATGATTGGCAGTAGATTTTTCACGTGCCAAGTTTGCCAGCCCTGATGCACAACCTTCAACGAAGGTACCCCATTTACGTATGTCTCCACACAGAAGACGCTCTAGCTGAGAATCGAATGGCACAACGTCTTGCTGTGAGGCGACAACGCTACCGCAGCACCACCAGTCATGCCTTATATGTTATACTTCTATAAATTAAGTTTCTAAAGGTATTTAATATTGTAGAAATAAAATAAAAGTCAGTTGTCTGGTGACTCCTTTCTGAAAAGTAATCTTTTAGCAAATAATGTAAACTATTGTGTAGTATATTATTAAGATTAGAGTTTATATTACATTTAAATTTTATGAAAAGACATCCTCGAAGCTCTTTCTACCTCGCTATGTAAATATTATTTATTCAAAGAGATATTGTTTTTATAACTGAAGATAAACGATATAATTCTAGATCTGGTAGTCCAAACCCTCCTGCTGTCCAGTCTCTTATATGATGATTTAAGACAATTCTTGATTGTTGGGGAATCAAAGAAGTTTTAAAATTAATATTTTAAGTTCTTTAATCCATGTTTTAGATGTTGGTAAAGATAATGACTGAACATGTAAGATTTTTGATACACTTTGAAGAAACATTTGTACCATTTATTTATTAGCTTTTGTATATGGATTATACTGTTAGTATAAGTCTAATTTATTATATTATTAATGTTATCTGTTATAATTATCCAAAAATTGTTCATTTTTCTCGCCTTAAAAACACATTTAGTAAATGTATCATTTATCCTATCAATATTGTCATTTATGGGTAGTATTTTTGTTTTGTTGTCTTTAAAGGAGAGATCAGATTTTCTTTTGGAACTCATCCATTGCCTTAAAAACAACAGAAAGGGAATTATCACTTCCACTCAGTGTCAGAAAAATGTCATTCTCAAATAACTGGATTTTAATTTTGCATTTTTGCTACTGCCTTTTATGTCTAAATTTAGCCTAATATAATTAACTATAGAAAAAAACTTTGTGTAATATGTTTAAGGCTTCTTTGGGAAGTAAATTGTAGAATTCTGGTATAATTCAATCATTACCTGATGGCTTGTTATGTTTTAATTTGTTAATCCGAGTTTGAATTTCAGACATTGAGCTAGGTTTATCTATTATTTTCACTTGGTCATCACATAATTTATTTTTTACATTTTCTAAAAGCTTTGGTTATCCATTCTGAGTCTATTATTACATTACATTGATTGATTTTATTCCAATAACTTCTAAATTCTTTTTAAATATCTTCTATTTCCATCACTTTTCCTTTCCTCTTATGTGAATAAATCTCTTTTATATGGTTAGACATATTAAGTATTTTTTTCTGTTAGCTAACTTATACAGAGAGCTTGGGTTAATAGAGAAATTAATTATCTTAAACTTTTCTACATTAATCTTAGTTTTATGATTTAAAATTTCCAGACACTTATTGTATCGATTAGTAATCACTTCTATGTTATTTTTGTTACCTGTCTGATTTTCCTGTTTTAATTTGCTAAGTGTTTCTTGTATCTTGCACTGCTCTTTGTCTCATTTTTTTTCTTTAGTGATAGCTAATTGATGACTCTACCAAAAAGATATGCCCTGGAGTTCATTAAACTCCATGCAGGAATAGTGCTATTCCTGCATGGAGTGGATCATGCCACTGCAGCACAGCAGTGCACCTTGATATTCATGAAGGCTCGCTACTGTATAACCTGCATGGGCAAGATCGATGAACAAGTGAAGGGGGTGTGTCTGAGCATTGCTTGGACAGTAAGCATGCTCCCTGCACTCAGGAAGTGCCATACAGCACTATGAAAAGAAAAACAGTGTCCATGGACACTGTCAGTATACCCCCAACTAAACATATATCTGCAAAATGTCCAGATTATGTCCTGGCAAAGAACTGAGGCTCAAAGCCACTAAATAATGACAAACATATGAGTGTAAGACCCCACATCCTCCAAGTAAGTCATGCTAATGCAAACCATATTAGTCATCAACTTCCCAAATTTGTAAGAGTAATATTTACAATCTGTCCTCGTTGCCCTCCCATCATGTTAGGCTTCATCCACATTGTATGCTGTCAGAGGTGGAGGTGGAGAGGCATGACTGTTAGCTATGTGCACATCCCTAAACTAATAAAAATTAAACAATTACATTTTTTTTCCATCCCCGCTAAAGTTTAAGCGTAGCTGAGCGGGTGTGCACTTCGTGCAGCTGTGTATACCATAGCTTAAACATCCGAAGGAGCTAAATAGGAATATACAGCCAAAATAGTCAACATGAAATAGCGTAGTGGTTAGAGCTTAGCATGCAGTCACTCACAGTTCGAGCCTCAATGCAGTCCATTCATTTTCATATGTGAAAACAGCACTAAAAGTGTCTTTTTTCATAAGTAGGTAGTGAATAATATATATTTGTTGACCAGGGTAGTGTAGCAGGTCCAAATGTGAGATGTCAGTGTAGTATAGATGTGAACCCCCCTCTCCCCATATAACCACATGTCCCATACAGTATAGCCAGAAAAGAATATAAATGCTATGGAAGAGAAACATATATATCATAAGATGTCATTAAGAAGGAATCAACCCCCACAATCCTGACAGTCCATAAAATGAAAGCTGAACAATGTAAAATTGTGCTCAACTATGTTTAGCCAGAGTAAGCATTGCTTAAATTTGCGAATTTGCACACTGATAAGCAGTGCTTAGCATCTACCTCTTTAAGCAGTGCTTATCTGTGCTAAACAGGTTTGCCTGTCAGTTAGCTGAGCTTAGCATATTCAAACTCAGCCAGTCAGGGCAAAGAGCAGGAATCCAGCCCCATTTAAACCCTGCTGGTGGGAATACAACCATAACCAATTGTAGCTGATCACTGCAGGCACTATGGCTGGTGTTGGTGAAGATGTACACTTTTGGGCACAGAGTTGGAGCATTCAGGAGTCCAGGGTCATAGTTGGACTCCTTGTAAACCATGAAGGGAGACTGCTGCAGAACCAGTACCAGGGCTCCCAGTACAAAGCAGAGACCAGGGACCATCTTACATGTGACCATACAAGTGCTACTGGTATCCCTTGGACTGGTGAGCAGGTCCAGCACCATTATGCTAAACAGAAGTTTAGAAAGAGGGACCTTTTGGACCAGCTGATCCAAGATGATCAGGCACAGAATGTCCCAGCTGTGTGTATCAGTATCAGTATCAATTATTTTGTAACAAAGACCAGCCTAAGTATGCGATGGAGAGGTATGCTTAAATGTTTCTCTATCTCCTGTACAGTGGCATGCCAGCAGGCTGCTAAGGCTGTGTCACAAAGCTGGTGAGTACAAATCTAGCCTTCAGTAGTCAGGGAAAATAAATAGAAAGGCTGCCTTTAGTTAGAAATGTGTATTGTTTGTACTGAATAAATGAGACATCAGTAGAGTAATACTGATGTACAGGGTATATATCAACAAAAGTGCCAGTACCCGTCAATAAAAATCAAAACCCCAGACTGTTGTGTTTACTTTGCTATGTGGTACTATGAATCTGAATGTGTACCTGCTCTCCACAGAAACTATGGCTCTGACAGCATTAATTAATTGAGGCTCATCTGACAAAGATTGTGGAGTTATAAAATAGATTACCTATCAGAAATGTTTCATGCACCAAGATCTGATCCCCGAATAGTAATGTTGTGCTAACCATTGTTTTCCATACTGTAACATGTGAAGGTAAGAAAACACAGTATAAGAACCATCTGCCATGCATGAATGTCAGAATTATAAGGTAGATTGTCCAAGCAAGAGAATATTATGCAGAAAACGGTGAAGAAAGAAACCACAGTTCCCTAATAGCTCATTTTGATGGAACACAAACTTGTTGTAACTTTTTGCATAAACAGGCATGGTTCGAATCCCAGTACTGGTTGTTGTGTCTTTCGGCTTATCCCAGTTAGGGGTTGCCATTAAGCTGTATGCATAATCTCACCCAAGAATATGTGAATACGTGTAGAAACAGTCAGGTATTGTTAACAGAAATTTCTTCCAAAGGTCCATTAGGTAAGAAAAGTCATAAATGAGTTGTAAGGAGGCTGTAATTATACATTGTGCACAAAACCCACTGTCCAACCACAGGGCTGCAAATGACAGCAAGATAAGTACATACACCAAGTAGTCTCCTAGAAGAAATGTCCCTCAAGTGTCACACTGTCACAGCTAGTGGTCACTGCTGCCAACACCCAGGGTGACCGATAGAAATCAAGGTGGAGTATGGCAGTAGCACACACACACACACACACACACACACACACACACACACACACACACACACACACACACTATGAGTGCACTTATGTAACCATGACTATGTGAATACGGGTAAAAACAGTCAGGTAGTGTTAACAGCAATTTCCTCCACAAGTCTGCCAAGTAAAAAAAGGTATAAATGAGCTGTAAGAAGGCAGTAATTAAACACTGTGTACAAACATACCACTGCCCAACCCAAGGCCACAGGTCGATGTAAAGTGAGGTAATACCTGGAGAGTAATGATTAGAGCAATGATCATTAAAGATGTGAGCAATTGAAGCCTCTACAGTTGTTAATTGACATCTCTCTCTCTCTCTCCCAACCAATCTGCACCAATAATCTAAACACATAAATCAACAGGTATGTTTTTCACAAAACCTACTGTTGGGACATGTGTCCTATTTTTCTACAAATATTTAAATGTTTGATTATTAATGTTCCCTCTTCAAATACTATCATTGGTGGCCTGTTGCTATCAATGTGACCTGCATGCCATTATAATGTCCACTGTGGTTCCATATATGTATGTGTTCTGTTTGCTATGCAAAAGTTTCAAATCTGTTGTTTTAGGTTAATGGGAACACCCATACATGCTGTTATAACAAATCCCGGAATGTGTTGCTCATGATTAACCAACATATACTGTAAAACCTCAACACCATAACACATCTGGTAAGGCCGATCCCAGTGGATCCACCTGTCCCACCTCAACTGGCCATTGCACCAGGCCATAGTATGTCTGGGATCCAACCCAAGACCTTTTCGTACACTTGTCTTGCACCACCATCAGGGGATGGAGCCCATTACCCCCTGGGAGCAGGTATGGACAGGACACTGGGAATTGGTGCATAGCGAGCTTCAAAAGGAATTTGGAAATCAGCTATGCCAGCTTGAGGGCCACTTGGCAAATCTTAAGGGTCAGCCTGCCCTTCCTGCTCACCCCCCAGTACAGCCACCTTTGGGACCATGAAGGTGCAGTGGTGACTGCCAATGGGTGGGGGCCTCAGTCCCACTGTATCCATTTGATGGCTCATTGGTATCGATTCCCAACCACTCTCCCTGTCCAGGATGTTTACAGCCCCACATGCGACATATATCATCCCTGTCTGCTGTCTTGTCTGTCTTCCTACCCAACCTACCTCCCAAATATACCTATTATCCTTCTCAACCATCCCACTCTCATCTTAGAAAAAAAAAAAAAAAAAAAAAGGGCAATCTGTTCCCACAAAAAAAATGTTGCCCCATACATAGCAGTCCATTTCGCACAAGTGTCCACTGGACACATGTAATCTAGTCTAATTGGCTTAACACACTACTGTTGTCCTCACTCCTCTCTCAAAGGTTTGGGTGTCCAAATTCACCTCCATATTCTGTAAAAATACACAGCTGCTGCTGTACCAGAAATGGAGCACCCGGACCTTCTCTATACCCATTCTGCACATTCGTAGCTATCTTTCATATTGGTTTCCCTCTGTGTGCCCCCGTTTTCACCACTTTCCTATCACCCCTTTTTTCTTTTCTTTTAAAGAAATTAGCATGGGGTAAACAGGCGTAAGCTGCAATAAGCACCAGTAAGTGAGTTTGCGTGATGCTAAGTGATGCTTACACAGATTAAGCAGTTTCCCATTTAACCATGTGTTGGCATTACTTACCATCATGCAAACCTACGCAAACCCGCTTACACCTGCGTAAAACTGCCTTAATCACCCTGTCTCCATCAGCTACTGTTTTGCCCAGCAACAAAATAATCAGCCGTGCAAGTCTTGAACCCAGGACGCTGTACACCATAGTCAGAGCAATTTACCACTGCACCATCTGAGCTGTAATAATGATTGCTGTTTTTTTCAAATATATCATTTAGTACAGGTATAGAATAGTAGGGAACAAACACTGTGGAATCAGTCCGGTTTAATATACATAAATATATAAATATAGATGTGTATGGTGACAGATAAATATTAAAAAAAGTATATACATCAGATATATGAAGCTATACATATAAAAGAAATACATATAGAATATATACATATATATTGTTATATACAAATATCTATAGAAATCAAAAAATGAATATATATATATATATATATATATATATATATATATATATATAAATCTAAAAGAGAAAATATATATTTTATATATATATATATATATATATATATATATATATATATATATATGCCCATAGTATGTAGTGGAGTCATACCCAGCACCATACCTCTAAACCTCTTAGTGCAATAATTCTGGACAATGGCTGCCAAAATGGGGGGACAATGGTCCAAAACAGGGACATAATGTATGTACTGCAGTTATAAATGTAGAATGTTGCTACAGTAACAGGGTTTGTGTCAGCATACATGTTCAGATGGATGTGAGTTCTGAAACTCAAATGTATGTCATCATTTACAGACAGAAATCCTCTCATCATCACAGTGATTTACCAGGGAAATGAAAATAGTTATTCTGTGGAACAGAACATACATATGAGCAATAATCCTGGACTATCTGAAACAATCTGGCCATCGAGAGGTATTCTCAGAATCCCTTAGCGCAAAAAATCTGGACCAAGCCTGACGGGGGGGGGGGGTTGGGTAAAACCATGAAACTGAAAACATATCCCAAATACTGGAGTAGATAAGGGGACACAGTTGATGAAGTAACACCATCCTGTCTGTTGTACAATATATTGAGTGGAATAGCCCAAGTCCAAAACCAAATTACTCCCCAATACTCACTGACATAAATCTTCACATTATCCTACTGATGTGCCAGACATACACAACACGTATGGGGGGCACACAACAGTACATCTGATAAATATTGGGACATAACATCACAGTAGGGAAACTCCATGTCACCAAGTACTATCTACACTACAGGCAGACTGATACAACACAAACCCAATTTTGCTATGGGGGAATACACATGTAATTGCAAATATATCAGCCACTACAGGGATCTATCAGCACTGACCAACAAACACCAGCATGAAAGTGCATACCCAGAACCAATCTCACCACATTCAAAGTGATATACTGGTAAGCCATAGGAATGGTAGAGTATATGGACTGTGTGAACAAAATCATCAGCATGTTTGCCACTCACAGACTACCCCTATATATACTGGCCCAATTCACAGTGTAGTCTGATGCCTGATTGTGCATATGGGACATGTCTCAGTCTGCCCCTGCAAACATATACAGATGATAGAGCACCAGAAACTGGAGCAGCATGCAAAGTCAGATAGAAAAGGAGCCATAATACATACATCTACCCCCCTCCCTACACAGGCCAAATAACACATTCACAATATACTGCTACACAGTCCTGACAGTCTGTCAACAATTCCCAGAAATACACAGTCCTCTCAACTGTACAGAGTCCCACAGAACATCCAGGCTTCATCCTCCTATATAAGGCCTTCTACACATAACATGTCTGGCAATCTGATACATCACTGGGATGATATCTGGAATGAAATCACTATATAATGATATACTATCCCGATACACAGCATGACATCTGAACAAAACCTGACATACTTGGGGACAGAGGCCCAAACACAGGGGCATTATTGACATATTGCTGTCATAAACTGAGAAAGTTACTGGTGTAACAGGGTTGTTGTAACTTATCTGTTCTGAGGGATATGAAGTCAGAAACACAGGTGGATGTTACCATTTACTGACTGCAATTCTTAGAGCATGCTACTGAATTTCCAAGGCCAATAACTGTGTGAGTAATACACCAAATATAAGAGTCCAAACTATGGCCAGTCTGCGGATAGCCCTACAGTCAACCACATAACACTATCAGTCTTAAATTCATGCAGAGCAGCCATATCCACAGAAACCTTGTCAAACTAGCATTACTTCAACTGCATAACAGCAATAATTACATTCTGTCACTATGTCTGGAACATTCTCCCCCAGTTTGTTGGCCTGTCTCCACAGTGTGTATTGTAAGTGATATTCCCAACTACACTCTGTGATGCTGTTCGTCACACACCTCCATGAAGTACTCCTCCCAGGCAAGGAAAAGGGGCAACACCTACATGAAGTACTCCGGTATAGGAGTGTTTTTCCATGCTATTGGGTATGGGAATGATACCACAGCTGTTCCACATGCAATTAGCAAGTGGGAGACTCCAACTAGTGCACAGGCCATCAACTGCTCATGAGCATTACCTACTAAAGACAAGATGCTGCCTACACAAAACATATGTATATCCTACATCTGTCTAAGAGACGGACAAAGAGGGAGATATGCACACACACACACACACACACACACACACACACACACACACACACACACACACACACACACACACACACACACACGCACACACACACACACACACACACACACACACACGCACACGCACACACGCACACGCACACACACCAACTGAACTGAAAACAAAAAAACACAGCTATGTCAAACAATTAAGCCTGTAATGGAATGTAGTAGGGGGCATGCAAACATAGAAAATAGGAAGTTTAAACAATAGTACGAAATCCAAATGGCTTCAGGTACACTGGGGTGCCCAAACAGCAATAGGAATAAAAATAAAAATAAGGCACCAAAGTTACACACTGGAGACTATTTATAATACTTTATTACAAAGGAGAACAGTAGGTAAGCGCTTTCACAACTTGGTGTTGCTTCATCAGACAACATTCATACAAATAATGCTTGATTAAATACTTAGGCAATTAATGTGTTCTCAAAATTTACAGCAATATTTCCAACTAAAACTGCTAACACCATATATAGAGAGACTTTAAAATCCTACAGCAATGGAACATATCTATGGTATATCCATAAATGCCCTTCCTAACTGTCATTAATAAATACATAAATATTAGAAATACGACAACATCTAAAAAGCATTAAAACAAAATTATACTAATGTTTAAGACGCCTTGCTTTAAGACAAGGAACTAATGAGGTGCAACCATTCAAACCGGGATACTTATCCGCATTTAATTTAGTTGCACCTCATTAGTTAGGAAGGGCATTATATACAGTATTATAACTAGTCTCCAGTGTGTAACTTCGGTGCCGTATTTTTATTTTTAAGTTTAAACAATAGTAATGTCTCATCAACACATGCTGGGGACTGATATATTGCCGAGCAGAATCTATGGCCATAGAAATTGTGTCTGTCTGCAGTGATGTAGAACACAGCTCAGGGCCCTGAGTAACCCCAGGAAAGGATGGCTCACATATGACCACTACTGGAGAGTGTGTGTTGCACAATACTGACTGTGACACTGCTAGGTCACACCCAGTGCAAATCATACCATCAGTAACTCTGCTATGTCCATCTCTGACTTTTGCCTCTTTTTCAATGCCAATGTCTCCAACCTATATAACATAGCTGGTCTCACTACCCTCTTCTAGACGTTCCATATCACTCTCAATGGTACTTGTCTGTCACAAATCACACATGACTCTCTTCCCCACCACCCACATCTTGCCCGTACTCACGTCTTCACCTCTCCCCCAAACTCGCCATTACTCTGATCTGTTGTTCCCAAGTATTGACACCTATCCACCTTTGAAAACTGTACTCCCTGCATCCTCACCATTCCTCCATCATCCCTCCCATTCACACACATATATTCCATCTTAGTCCTGCTGACCATCATTCCTCCCCTCTCTAGACCATACCTCCACCTCTCCAGGGTCTCCTCAACCTGTTCTCTACTCTCACTACAGACCACAATGTCATCTGCAAACAGCACAGTCTAGGGGGACTCCTGTCTGGTCATGTCTGTCAACCTGTCCATCGCCACTGCAAATACGAAAGGGCTTATAGCTGATCCCTGATGTACTCCCACCTCCACCTTAAATACACCTCTCACTCCCAATGCAGAACTCACTGCTGTCACACTAGCCTTGTACATATCCTCTAGCATTCTTACGGATTCCTCCACGACTCCTGACCACCTCATACAATACTACAACACCTCCCTAGGCATCCTCTCATATGCTGTCTCTAAGTCCACAGACACAATGCAGCTACATCTGACCTTCTCTGTATATCCCCATCAACACTCTCAGAGCAAACATCGCATCTGTTCTGCTCTTTCCTGGCATGAAACCATGCTGCTGATTAGTAATCCTCACCTCCCTTCTTAGCCTAGCTTCCACCACCCTTTACCGTTACCTCATGCTGTGACTGATCAGTGTTACCCTCTGTAGTTACTACAGCTCTGCACACCACCCTTATTCTCATAATCAGTACGCAAACACATTTCATCCACTCCTCATGCATCCTCTCACTTTCCTAGATTGCAGTAAACAATCCGGTTAAAAAGACCACTGCCATTTGTCCTAAACACATCCATGCTTCCACAGGTATGCCATCTGGACCATTAGCCTTTCCATTCTTAAACCTCTTCATAGCTATTCTTACTTCCCCCTTGATAATCTGTTGCACATCCTGGTTAACCATACCCACATCATCCATCCCTCTCATTCGCTTATTCTCTTCATTCAACAGCCCATCAAAGTACTGTTTCCACCTACTCGACACACTCTCCTCGCTTGTGAGTTCACTTCCACCATTATCCTTTCTCAGCCTTATCTGCTGCACATCCTTCCTAGCTATGTGCCTCTGTCAAGCCAATTGGCACAGGTCCTATTCTCCATCCTTGGTGTCCAACCTTACATACAGCCCTTCAGATGCCCCATCCTCAGCCTTTGCCACCACTCTCTTTGCCATGCACACCATCTCCATATACACCTGTCTACTTTCTTCATCTGTCTGACAATCCCACTTCTACATTGGCCAACCCCTTTCTCTGTATACTCCCCTGTACTTCCTCATGCCACCACCCAGTCTCCTTGTCCTCCTTCCTCTGTGCAGATGTTACACCAAGCCCCGTTCTACTCATCTCTCTTACTAGCTTGGACATAGTTACCCAGATGTTTGCTAACTCTTCACTGCCACCCACTGCCTGTCTTAACTCTTCCCTAAAATCAACCTCACAATCACCCTTTCTCAGTATCCACCTTTTGATCCATGGTGCTGCCCTCACACTTCTCCCCCTCTTCTTGATCATCAACATCATCCTACAGACCAACCTTCTATGCTGCCTAACTACACTTTCCCCTATCACCCACTTTACAGTTACCAATCCCTTTCAAACAGGCCCACCTCCACAGGTGCATCTTCCTCCATTCTTGTATGTCACCCTATGCCCCTCAGGCTTGTAGAACTATGTATTCACCACACCCATGTCCAACCTATGTTGCAAACTCCACCACCATCTCACCTTCTGCATTCCTTTGCTTAACACCATACCTACACATCACTTCTGCATCCCCTCTGTCCCCTTCACCAACATGTCCATTAATATCTGCTCCAATCACCACTCACTCACCCTTGGGTACACACATCACCGCTTCATCCAACCACACCAAAGTACGTCTGTCTCTGTCTCATCCATCACACACGCAATTAGGGGAGCATATGCATTAACAACTGTCGACATTATACCATCAATTCCCAGCCTCCTGAACATCATTCTACCTGACACTCTTATCTCCACAAACACTCTTGGCATAATGCTCCTTCAGGTTAACACCTACACCATTTCCCCTCTCATACACACCATGATAGAACTATTTGTACCCGACTCCGATGCATACAGCTGTACAAACCTTCCATCTGGTCTCTGGCACACACAATATATCCACCTTTCCTCTGTCCAGCATATCAGCTAGCTCTGCTCCCATACCAGTCATACCCACAACATTAACAGTTCCTACCCTCACTACCACACTCCTAGCCTTTCACCCCTCTGCCTGCCATATGAGCATCAGACATCCTCCAGGGTATGTCTGTGAATGCAAAGGCTACTGCATTATCATATGACATATGTGTGTTGCAGCAATATGAAGAAAGTGTCACTAATTGTGGCCTATACCCCACCATGTATATGCGTTGTCTTACAGATGTCATGCCCTAACAGGTTGACATGACTGACGGAGCAGTAAGACTGTCATTACAGAGTGCCATACTGACATAGAACAGAAGTGTACAGCAGGTATTACCTGTGCATATGTATGTATGGTTAGGTATACCTGGCTGCCTCATAACTGACATGGGATGCAAAACATCAGGTGAATAAGCTGTACATGTTGCACATGTGTGTAACCTTAGTTTCTGTCCATCCACCAAAGTTGCACCTCTACACCTACTGGTTGTAACATTGCCCTGACACAGACATGGGTAGTATAATAAGCATGAGTAACATGTTGAAACTGTAGAGGTGGCCAACTGTGTTCTGACCCTGTGTCATGCCTACTACAAACAGATATATGACCACCCACATAGTTGTATGGCCTCAGCAATACCTTACTTGTAAAACCTGTCTCCACCAAAGTAAGAAAACCCATTTGCTGGACAGCAGCAATGCACAAAGCACATAATGTGATGCTATATTGGTTGCACAGGGCAAAATAGGAGCAGGCACTAACTGGGTGGCATGTGAAAGAGCATATTAGGTCACAGGTGGATTACTATAAGGCTAACTATGAGTACAAATTGGACACATCCACTAAGGGCAATCACAAGGCCATCTTCACTTATGTCTGCAGTCTCAGAGGCACCAACCCAACCAACCCTGTAATGGGGGTCAATCACAGTACATGCACACACACACACACACACACACACACACACACACACACACACACACACACACACACACACAACATAGCTAAAGCCAACCTGCTGCAGACAGGTTTAGGGCAAACATCACCACCCTGGATCACCATCAGTATACGTGGATATGCACAGCACATGCACCCCCTCCCCTCATCATCATGGATTAGGTGTAAACTGACTAATCAAAGTAAACAAAAGCAAGGCCCCTTGGGGACTGATAACATTCCTGTCTGCATCCTACATGAACCCAATTGTATGCTTCCAGCTCCATTACACACTATATGCAAGCAAAGCCTGAGCACCATTGACATCCCATCTGCAAGGAACACAGCCACTGTCATCCCTCAACACAAATGTGAATTATGAATGGTGGTTTATGCAATGTACTGGCCCTCATTGGGGGAACATGACAAATCAGGACCAGGAGTACAATGCATGTTCATACACTGCTGCCACATACATAGGTATGATGTGTTTGTAAGTGGTGGCTAATGATAGTCCATATGCATGTGCTGGCTCTGTAAAGAATTCTGGGCAATGTCTATGTTCCTGTGATGTGTTTCCCTGTGTATGTCTTCCAGGTGCTATGCAGCGACAACCGCCTTACACCGATGCGGAGAGAGCAGCCATCACAGAAGCTGTAATCTGAAACTATGCCATCCTTTCTGGCTATAGTCTGTAAAATCTGCAGGAGTGGACTGCCCTGTCAAATGAGATCATCCACAGAGTAAACCTGTTGGGCCACCATGGATGCACATACAGTCAGGTCATGCATAGAGCAACTGACCTGATACATCATGCCCAGCAACGGCTGCTGCTGTACTGAGGGACTGTACTGCAACCGGTGAGGGGCTAGCCACACAGGCACCACATACGGTGACAGCAAAGCTCCTTTCCAGCCTTGGGGTAGCACCCACACAAACTCAAACAAAACAGCAGTTGTGTAGGTGGTTGGCACCCAGGCAACAGGTGAGAAGCATAAAGGTAAGGCAAAGGTGCAAATCAATGTAATAAGGTAGTATCTAAACTGTCTTCTGCAGAGTCTCTAGATGCATACATCAGTCAAAATAGATTAGTGGGTGGGGTGTAATAATGCACACAAGTGCACATCTATGGTGAAGAACAGCAAATTGAGTAAAACCATAGTGTGTACTGTACCTGTGCAGAAATGTAACGTTCATCTTGTACCAATGTACCAATGCCTGATGTGAATTTGCTGACAATACCTCTCCCTCACAACTACATAGATCCCTCTGGTCTGCACATGGGATAGCAGCCTGAACCAGGTAAGTATGGAGCTTCCCTGTTGTGGTTCACCAGTACCTCAGGCATGCTAAAGTTAATGCATGTGACCATGCACACAACTGTTATACTCGGTCATTTGGCAATATCTGCATGTTCACCTGCGGTGGTGTTTACTGCATTGCATCACGATGGTCATGACAGGGGCCTGTTTGCAGCAGATGTCACATATCTGTAGCATACCTCACAACCTGTCATTGCAGGACACCTGGACAAAGACTGACAAAATGGGGGGACAAAGGCCCAAAACTAGGGTCATATTGTAGAAATTAGTGGTATACAGTGCATATAAATGGTGTAAACACTTGTTAGAATGCCAGGTATGTGATATGCAAAAATGAAAACACAATAGACTAGTCCAAAATACTGCCAACCTTTCATGTGACCTATAACCTGTACAATTCAATTGTAAAGCAAACAAATCTGTTAGGGGAACAATAATGACACATAACAATAGTACAACAACCTAGATGCATATGTGTGCACAGGCTGAAGCTAGTACTGTGTTGAGATAACTTTCATATAACTACAGCAGTACATTTTATTGGGTACACAACAGCCATCAATTACAGAGACTCTTTGATTAACAGCAACTAAAGGTCAGCTGTCCTACCAGGATTATCCTAACAAAATCCCAGTTGCCTGCTACAGCAACAGCCATAGTTCACATAGAGCTGACAAAGCTGCTAAGGGACCACATGTTTGAGATGTATCAGCCAGCAGAAGGGTACCAAAAAAATTCCATAGCATTGCACATACCGTGGAACACAGTGCAGACAGTCATCAAAAGGTGGGGAAAATATGGGGTGACATTCAAAGGAGTGGACATCCCACCAAAGTCTATGAGAATACAAGACCAAAACTGGCCAGGGAGGCTGCAAGGCCCTACAGTAACAGTGAAGGAGTACTAGGAATCTCCAGCACATACTGGGTGTGTACTACATGTCACAACAACCTTCCATGGTCTCCATATGTCCTGCCTATAGGGTAGGGTTGGAAGATGGCAGAAGTTCCTCACACCACACAATATCCTGGCCTAGTGAAAGTCTGAAAACAATACATGAAGTCTCCAAAAAGCAAGTGGGAAAATGTGTTATGGTAATATGGGACCATGATTGTAGTCTTTGGCCACAATTCTGACAGGTGTGTTTGGAGCAATATCACCACTGCACATCACCACAACAACACCACCCCCACAGTGAAGCAAGGTGATAGCAGTGTCCTGCTTTGGGGTTGCTGTTTAGAAGCTGGAACTGGGGCTGTAGCCAAGTTAGAGGGGATTATGAACAGTTCCAAACACTGGTCCCTTGTGGCTCCAAAACATTCTGATGTCTGCCACATAGCTGTGGGTGGTGAGGAATTCCACCTTTCCACACAACAATGGCCCAAACCATACATCCATATCAACAAAAGGATGGTTTCACCAGAACACATGCAACATTCTGCACTGGCCAAGTCAGAGCTCACACCTACGTCCAGTAGGATATATGCAGGGTGACCTGAAAAGGGCAGTGCACAGGGGATGCCCTTGCAATCTGACATAGTTGGAGGTGTTTTGCAAGGGAGAGTGTGCAAACATTGGCAAGTCAAGATATGCCATGCTGATAGACACCTTCCCAAGAGGACTGCATGCTGTGATTAAATCAAAAGTTGTTTTAACAGAGTATTACTTTAAGAGTGTGCACACTCATGCAACCAGCCTACTGTACCAATTTCAGTTACCAGATGTTACCTGTAACTGATGTGTATGTTCTTCAGTTGGACTGCACAGGTCATATGTCATATGAAAAGATGGCACTGTTATAACCTGGCATGTTAACAGGTGCGTGTACACTTACTATATCCACTGTAAGCTTGGGAAGTTGTTTGAGTAACTGGCTTGGTTTTAAAATACATGTACTGCAGGTGATACAGTCTGCACCTCCAATTAGGAAATTACTTAGTGGCACAAATCCACAGACCAACCCAGTAATATATCAGACAAACACAGGAGTTATAAGGAAAAGACCAAACATATGAGCCACACATGTAGACATTTAGCAAAATCCTGTACAGTTGTTGGGTATGTTCTGCAGGAGTTGCCACAGTGCTATACAATAGAACAGCAATAATTTACATGGGTGCAGTGTGTGCTAGATGAAGGGCCATCATCTACTAACACCACTCACATGTCGCAGAGGTGTATATTACTAGTAACGTTAATTGGAAAGGGCTGAACTCCATGATACTCAGGGTCTGTCCAGGGTGTGTATGTTATTGTCTAACTGTGGGTCGTGAATGCCCCCAGTTGGCAAATGTGAGGTCTGTGTAATGCCTTTGAGACACGTCACCTGTCTGTCTGTGTGTGTGTGTGTGTGTGTGTCTGTGTACCAGCAAACGTTATAGTACTGGAAGTAATTTACATATGTTGCTTTTGCCTCATAGGTGGACATAGCCGCTGTGGTCCCTCCCGCTCTCGTACTAATGTCAGTGTCTCTGCAGAATCTGACCATGATGATACTCATATTGAGGCACAGGTGGGGTTGTCAGAGGCTGATACTTTGCCATTGGTTGGCATCTCATTACTGTCAACCCAATCCCCGCACACAGTCACAATGCCCACACATACCCCATCACCAGTGACTACAGATAATGGACAGTTGGAAGGGTAGTGGCATGGGACAGGCTAATGTGGTGACTATGGCAAGTGATGGTGCAGGCACTAGCCATAGCCAGAGTGCTGGTGAGGTCCCAAAAGCAGATGGGCAGGGGTACTCGGAGGAGGATTGCAGCCTGTCATGCTCCTGTTGCAAGTGCCATGGCTGCAGTCACCAAATGAATGTTTTAGGCTGTCATGGGGGAACAGGCATGTAATGCATGTAATACCAGACATATATGCAGGGTCATGGATGAGCACGTCCCTGGTGTCTGGCAATATGAACTCACTGCAGCCATCTGTGAGCATACTGAGGTCATGGATAAATGGTGTGGGGGGACCTTGGCACTCCTTGACTGTGGAATATCTGTACTTGAGCATTTACTGGATGCTGGCAGCAGCCACGTGGCTGTAGGGGAGCACCATGATCAGTTGAGGGTCTACTGGCCATGCACCATCACATTCCCATGCTGGCAATACCACCAGCACTACTGAAGTGGGTGTGCTGTCCACGCCATGATGTAGCAAGCCATGGGCTTGTGATCCTGGCCAGTCCCAGCAGGGATGTGGATCCAGCAGGCAGCATTCACCAGCATGGAGTCGTACTGCATCTGGACTTGGCTCAGATGGTGCCGGTGATACCCTTGGCAGGCCCAGTTCCTGTGTCTGTGGTCAGAGATGGTGACCTGTACACCCTGCCATGTACAACACACAGCTGTCCAAAATACCCCTGTGTAGGGTGCCCATATGGAGAGACTGTTTGCATACAAACACACACACATCACCATCAGAAAAGTCACACACACACACACACACACACACACACACACACACACACACACATCACCCCTGCACTGCCCATTTAATGACCCCCCCCCAACACACACACACGCAATGTTAACCATGTGGCCCAGTCTAGGCTTCTGGCAAACACACAAAACACCCTGTGCATATTTGTGCCACTTCCATGCCATCCATACCATCAATGCAAGACCTGCTTATATGGGTCTGATGCACAGGGTGACTTTAGCTATTTAATGCTGTGTAAGGTGCTATCATCTGGAATTTGTAATGGGTACACATCAGAGTGTGCGTGTACCTTTTCAGCTATGATGCATTATTGATATTAGTAACAATAAGCAAATGTGTTTTCACATGCTCTATTCTGTTTGTGTCCAGGTGTCTGTGTGTCAGCAAGACATGACCCTGCAGACATCACCAGCAAGGGGTATGGATGTGTAGTAACACATCAACCACATCATTGTTGGGGTACAGCTGTATCTGCACACAGTTCTTGCATGTGCCTCACAGCTTTTAGGGCTGAGGGTTTGTATCTCAGTCTATGGTGGTTGACATCAGCTCTGGTAAAGTGAACAATGGTAAGTGTGGTGGGTGGAACACACCTCAGAATGCTAACTTCCTCAACCCCAAAGGACATTGTGTTGACCAAACACACAGAGAATACTGTTCACACACACACACACACACACACACACACACACACACACACACACACACACACACACACACGCATGCACAGGATCACAGTTGCCAGTGTTGTGTTTGGAACTCTTACCCATCAAGTGTTGGTACCACACTATAATATGGATATTGCAGGTGGCACAGGACTACTATTGTGATGAGTGTTACAAGGTATCTATAAGGTGAATAACATCACGTGGCCTTGTGGGATATGGCAATGGTAGCTATACCGAGTGTGAGAGTACTCATAATAGTGTTGCATACAAGTCTACACACTCACACCACTGCTATACACACCAATGTGTGCTCGCACACACACACACACACACACACACACACACACACACACACACACTGGCCAGTACTGACATTAGCAGACCAACCCTTCTTGTAATTCGTACCATAGTATTCCATACTATTGCACAGGACTTATAGGGCTGAGTGTCTACAGATACCACTATGGTTGATGTGAACAGCGGACCTCATACAGGAAAATTAGGAATGTGTACTGTGTGTACCATGGCATAAAATATGAATCCATACCCATTCAATGGATGTCCTTCGCACACAGACAAGATACTCTTCTCTCACACACATTGCCAGGACTGAGATTAGAACCCATACCTATCTACTAATCGTTACTACATTGTTATGCATGTATCACACATGGCATGGAGATTATGGGGTGACACTGTCCAAAGGTACTTCTAAGGTAAGGAAGATCACCAGCCCTTGTAAAGTATGGCAATAGGCATTGTACTGGGTGAGAGAAGCCGCAGAATACTTTAAACTACACATATAGACACTTACACACACACACACATTTGCTAGAACTGGGATTAATACTCCTATCTAACTAGTTATTTATCCTATAGTGTTATGCAGTTAACACACACACACACACACCACAGAGTTTATAGGGCTGAAGCCTTACAAAATGGACTTCAAAGGTGACTGGTATCTGCAGGACTGCTAAAGTAGGGAAAGGGGAAGAGTGTAAGTAGGGAAAGGGGAAGTGTACTGGGTTTGAATGGAACCAAAAGCTTTAACTTCTAAAGACACACTCACACTTTAATATTTGCCAGGACTGAGATTAGAACTCTTACGTAACTAGTTATTTGTATTATAGTGTTACACAGTTATCGCACATGCCACAGAGCTTATGAGGCTGAAGCCTGAAAAAAGGGACTTCTATGGTGACTGATATCTCCAGGACTACTAATGTAGGGAAATGGGAAGTGTACTGGGTTTCTATGGACCCACAAACTTTAACTTCTAAACACACACACACACACGCACTTTTACATTTGCCAGGACTAAAATTAGAATGACTACCTAACTAGGTATTTGTACAGTAGTGTTACACAGTTATCACACACACCACAGAGCTTATGGGGTTGAGGCCTGATGAAAGGGACTTCTAAGGTGACAGATATCTGCAGGACTGCTAAAGTAGGGAAAGGGGAAGTGTACTGGGTTTGAATGGACCACAAAGCTTTAACTTCTAAACGCACACCCACACACTTGCCAGAACTGAGATTAGAACTCCTACCTAACTAGTTGTTTGTACTGCAGTGTTACACAGTTATTGCATGCACCACAGAACATATAGGGCTGAAGCCACATGAAAGGGACTTCTATGGTGACAGACATCTTCAGGACTGCTAAAGTAGGGCAATGAGAAGTAAACTGGGTGGGGAAGGCCTGTTCATTCCTAGATCCTACTGACATTTCTTTAAGTATATAAGCATGTCCAGTGTGACCTTCTATAGTACATCTGAGACTCCACTCCAGGAATTGTTTTACTCCAGTCCAGTTTGTTTTGTGCTACAGCCATACCTTTGAACTACAAAATCGCCAAACAGACTGTGAAAGACAAAAAATACGAAGAAAGCACCCACACAGTGTCCAAAAATCCCACAACTGCGATGTATCCAATAAGTGAATATTTCAAAAATGCAGCAACTCTAATCTTTGACGTACGATAGTCTTCATTTCGATGTAAAAAGGGGAACTTAGTGACAAATTTTCTTCAGACACTGTCCGAAAGTACGAGTCATTGATGTAAATGATAATAACGTCTTAATAAAAATAAAGTATTTATGCTCAAATATTTGTTAAGCATGATGAAAGATATGACAGCAATACTAAGGCTAAAATATTATTTATACCCTTCTAATTATAACCTATTGGAATATGTTTGTTTGTTTTAAATCTATTATACTTACAGAATAATGTGATTAAATATACATAAAGGAATTCATGTGTATTGATGTTGTATGGTATAAACAAAATTAGAATTATAATATCCAAATCTACTTTCTAAAAGTTAAAAAACGAAGTTTTTCTTCTTAAATTCGTAACAGTTATAAAAATTAAATAATCATATTGAAAAATGTTAAAAATTATGCAAGAGTTATATATTCTAAATTTATTCTTCAAATTATTGAATTTTTAAATTTATTAAAATCACTTTTTAACATCACTTTTTAAAAATCAAACATGTTTATTAGTAACCATAAATGGTATATACATATATCTGAAACTATAATGTTAACAAATGTGTATGTGTATACTAATACCATTATAAATTCTCCCTATTCTTATTGTAATTGCTACCTCCTTAATGCTAAGTGTTTTAATATACAAGTCAAGGAAATGGATTCATTTAAACCTGGATTTATGTGTGCTGCGGTCCTTATCTGCCAAAACAATTCCTCTTTTTCTAACAGGATTTGCCATGGTCCTGACCTAGAGTCATCCTTAATTTGTTTTAAAACAGCAAAATTAAAAATATGATCTTGGTATTCCATAATATGGCAAGCTAATGCATTATTCACATCCTTCCTGGTTATTGCATACAAATGTTCGTATATTCGCTTTCGCAAGGCCCTCTCGGTCTTTCCTATATACAAAGCCGGGCACTTATTGCAGTTAGCTACATAAACCACCGCTTTGGAAGCACAACTAAAATTTCCAAGAATCTTATATTTCTGTCTATTTATGAACACGTTATCCCCTTCTTGTATAGATTTACATTGATGACAGGATCCACACTTGGTCATCCCTTTTATCCTTTGAAAGGCAATTTTCTTATTCCTTTCTAACAAGGATTTCAGGCTAAATCCTTTTCTGTAAGTTATTCTTGGTGAAGATCCAAACAGCTGATGTAAATGTTTGTCTTCTACAATAATAGCCCAGTTCTTTTGTAGAATGTTTCTTATAAAGCGATGATCAACTGAAAACGTGCATAAAAATCTAATGCCCATGTTAATAATATTAGTGTTATTATCCTCCACCATAGCCTCATCTTGGGTTAGAACAGAAGGCAATACCTGTTTACTTAAAATAGGTTTAAAATGTCCTGATTGCCTCTTGAACATCACTTCAGCTTTAACTTCTAATATCAGAGGCCCGGGGTAACCTCTATTTGTAAACATATTACTCAAGTTATTACATTCGTCCAAAAAATCATCCTCTTTAGTGATCATACGAGCTGCCCTTACCATCTGTCCTTTGACTACTGCTCTTTTTTGATGGTGAGGGTGACAGCTACTAAAGTGAAGAAAACCATTAGAGTAAGTGGGTTTACGGTGGATTTTACTAATAAATCTGGACTCCACGATGTATTTACTTAACTTTATGTCTAGAAAACTAATTTCATTGTTATGTACCTCATATGTGAAGTCCAAAACATTAGTGAGTGTTTTCATGTCTTCAATAAAGAGTGTTACCATGTCCAAAGGCCCTTTCCATAACAAAAACATATTGTCCTGGTACCTAGTATACCAGGCAACATGTTTTTTTAAATAGGGCATTGTTAAATAACAGTGTGTTTTCCCATTGGGCCATGACACAATTAGCAAATGCCCCCCCACATGGAGATCCCATAGCAACTCCTGAGGTCTGCCTGTATATTAAGCCATTAAAGCCAAAGAAGTTATATTTTAACACATGCTCCAATAGAGTTTCTGTTATATAAATAATGTTTTGTTCAACTTTTCTAATTTCAAGAAAATCCCTGACCCATTCCAGTCCTAGTTGTTGTGGAATGACAGTATACAAGTCCTTCACGTCTACAGTCAACAGTATTAAACTACGATGGGTCTACGAGGTAAATACAGCATACAATAGGATTAGAGCCACGATTGAAGACTTGTTCTTAGAAAATCTAATAGATACAGATATTTACACTTATCTGAATGTCTTAGCACCTAGACTGGCATCCTTCTTTGGCGCCCCAAAAATCCACAAGTCCATTAACAATCCCCCATATAGACCCATCGTAGATGGTAGAGGGTCCATCCTAGTAGCTTGCGCTAAATATGTAGACACTATTTTAAAGCCATTTATTGAAAAAGAAAGCCAGATATGCAGAGACTCATGGAGTTTCCTTGAAAACATTAACAAGATACCTTTTGACCCCAGTTTAATACTGTTGACTGTAGACATGTAGGACTTGTATGCTGTCATTCCACAAAGTACAGTTTTGTACCTACCATAAATGTAGATGTTCGAGGATCCACATTGCTGCAGTCCTAACTATTGGGGTAGTCCGCTGTCCAGTCGGCCCGAATACCAAAGTATATGGCTGACGTCGGTCAGGGCGCATTAGACTGACGTCAGTACGTCAGGGTACTAATGCGCATGACCGACGTCATATCCTCAGTCTTTTCTTGCCCCAGATGTCAGAAGACCCTAAAAAGACAAGGCCAAAACCAAAAACTCCAAACATACCTGCACCAAAAATATGTACAACAAATACAAAATTACCAGAATATAACCTCACCTACACAACCACCCCTAAACACAGAGGGGAAGGAGGGAGGGAAAATTGGACTGCAGCAATGTGGATCCTCGAACATCTACATTTATGGTAGGTACAAAACTGTACTATGTTCTTCATTCCACATTGCTGCAGTCCTAACTATTGGGTAGAATCCCAAAGCAGAGGTAAGGGAGGCTGGCAAATCATAAAGAAGCAGGAGCTGACAACATGCCTTGCAAAATAGCTGTGGCAAAACCAGCCCTAGACTTAGAGTAGAGAGGAAGGTGATAATGCTTAGAGAAAGTATGCACTGAACTCCAAGTAGCTGCCTCCAAAATATCCTTAGTTGCCACCCCCCTTAGAAATGCTGTTGAAGTGGCAGTAGCCCTAGTGGAATGAGGCCTAATCCCAGCTGGAATCTCCTTGCCATGATGGGAATAACAAAATGCAATGCAAAACCCAATCCACCTAGAAATAGTTTGTTTTGACACAGGCTTGCCCTGTGAACTCAAAGCAAAAGAAACAAACAACTGCTGAGACTGCCTAAAATCCTTAGTCCTGCTTAAATAATAACGGAATTGCCTGTGTACATCTAAAGTGTGCAAAATCTTTTCCCCTTTATTTTGGGGGTCTGCATAAAAAGTAGGCAAATGAATAGTTTGGTTTAAAGCCACACTAGAAACCACCTTAGGCATAAAGGAAGGATTAGTACGTAATGATACCCTATCCTTATGAAAAATCAAAAAAGGCTCTACCGCCATAAGGGCCTGCAATTCAGAAACCCTTCTTGCAGAAGTAATGGCCAACAAAAAAGCAGTCTTCCATGACAAGTATTTCAATTCAGCAGTAGCCGCAGGCTCAAAAGGTTGTAGAGTAAGTTTCTCCAACACAAAATTGAGGTCCCAAGCAGGAGTAGGAGCTCTACGTGGGGGTCTCATATTCTTTGCCCCTTTAAGAAATTGCTTGAACAAAGGATGCGAAAACAATGGTGGGTCACAATCATAGTGAGCTGAAATTGCTGCAGCATGAATCTTAATGGAAGAGAAAGACAAACCTTTGTCCAGTAACTCAGTAAGATATTGAAGAGCCACACTCAAATTAGGCTCAGAAATCTCCAAATTGTTTGCTGCACTCCAAAATAAAAACCTCTTCCATTTTTCTGCGTACACTTTCCTTGTACTAGGTCTTCTGGCTTCCATAATCACATTTAAAACTTGTTGAGGAAGTTGAGACCTGCTGTGTTTCAAAACAGAATATGCCAGGCTGTTAGATGAAGAGAGTGAAGCTTGACATTGAGTAGGTGACCGTCCCTCTGAGACAACAGGTGTGGAATCAAAGGTAAAGGCCATGGAGGCTTCCTTACCAGACTCCTCAGTAATGGGTACCAGTGTTGCCGAGGCCAATCTGGAGCTATTAAAATCATCCTTGGCTTGTCTTGTCTGACCTTTAGGAGCACCTTTGGGAGAAGAGGCAGAGGTGGAAAGGCATACACATGAAGATTTTCCCAACTGAAAGACAGAGCATCCCCTTTCCAAGCTGTGTGATGAAACCCCTTTGTGCAAAACTTTGGCAGCTGGTGGTTTAGTGGAGAAGCGAACAGATCTATGTCTGGAGTTCCCCATGACACTGTCAATTTTTGAAATACATGAAGATCCAGTTTCCACTCGTGGGGATCCATGATTTGTCTGCTTAACACATCTGCTAAGGAGTTCTGTGCTCCCGGCAGAAACCTTGCCTGAAGAGTTAGTTGCAAGCTGAGTGCAGTCTCCCATAAAATCATTGCTTGCCTGCACAACGGGTAAGAATGTGTTCCCCCTTGTTTGTTGATGTACCACATGACAGTTGTGTTGTCTGTTAGAATCAACACCTGCCCTGGAAGAAGTAACTCCTTGAAAGCCATTAATGCAAACTGGACTGCTAACATCTCTTTCATGTTGATATGTAGATGCTGTAGTCTGGCAGGCCACTTGTCTTGTATCCACTTTCCATTTAGATGAGCTCCCCAAGCAATGTCTGAGGCATCTGTCGTTAGAATCTGACTCGCCTCTGGCCGGGTCACAGAGAGTCCCTTGTTTAGGTGACATTCCTGAGCCCACCACAAAAATTCCTTTTGAATGCAAGGCATTATTTGAATGACAGTGTCCAAATGCTGGCAGTGCTGTGTCCATACATTTTTGAGATACCATTGCAACTTCCTCATATGCAGTTTGGCATTGGGAAGTACCAGAATACAAGATGCCATGAACCCTAAGGCTTGAAGGACTGTCCTTGCAGTCAGCCCAGACTGAAGAGATAGGTGATGGAAGTAACTGGAAAGATTCTTTTGTTTGTCCGGGGTTAGAAAGGCCATCTGGGCTGCTGTATTCAGTCTCACACCCAGAAAGCACATGTCTTGAGAGGGTACTAGACTGGACTTTATTTCGTTCACAGAATACCCTAGGCATCTTAGCACTGCTATCACAAATTCCAAATGCTGTAAAAGGTCTTCCTTTTCTTGAGCCAGAATCAGGCAGTCGTCCAAGTAAGGATAGATGTGAATACCTTTTAACCTGAAGTAAGCTATCACTGGAGCCAGAACCTTTGTGAATACTCTGGGCGCAGTAGATAAGCCAAAGGGCAATGCAGAGAACTGATAATGAGAATTTCCAGCTCGAAAACGCAGATACTTCCTGCAACTTAGTCTGATAGGCACATGAAGGTAAGCTTCCTTGAGATCTAAAGTTACCATCCAGTGATCTTTGCCCAGCAGAGGTAAAAGCTGTTGTAACGTCAACATTTTGAACTTGGGAATGTCCAGATAAGTGTTGAGGATAGATAAATCCAAAATTGGTCTCCACGTGTTCCCCTTCTTCGGTACTAGGAACAGGCGAGAATAAAATCCTAGGCCCCTTTCTGGCACAGGAACTGGCTGAATGGCCCCTATTTGAAGCAGCAGAGAAATTTGCTTGTGAGCCTCTTTTCTTTGTAGAGGAGGAATGTCTGGCATGCCTTTGAAAGGAGGCAAGGTATGGAAATAAAACCTGTAACCGTGGTGAATGATATCCAAAACCCATCTGTCTTGGGTAATTAAATCCCAATTTTCTTTGAAAAGAGCCAGCCTTCCTCCCAAAGGTGCTGCCAGGCGAGAATGTACTGGCAGCTGAAAAGGTAGGTCATTGGGTCTGTTTACGAAAGGACTGACCCCTGCCCTCACCAGAAGACTGAGCAGGTGAACTCCTGTTCTAGGCCTAAAAGAACCTTGTGCTCTGCCCCTACCACGTCTAGACCTACCCCTAGACTGGGCATCATAAGCAGGATATGTCCATCCCTTAGTAGGCCAATTTCTACTAAACTTCGGAGGCTGAACCTGCAAAAAATCCTTAACAGTTTGCATAGACTTAGCCTTGTCCTCCATTTTCTTTAAAACTGCTTCCACAGGCGCACCAAACAACACATCAGACTGTAAAGGAGCATCCAAAATCCGTGTTTTAACATGCTCAGCTAAATTCTGATCCCTCAACCAGGCATGCCTACGAAGAACAGAACCAGTGGCAGCCACCCTCGAGGAGGCCTGCACAGCATCAAAACCACACTGCAAGGAATGTTTACCCACCTGTTCAGACACATGAACTAAATCCTGCAACTCTTTACACTCAATACCTTCTGCCAGGGCATCCACCTTAGATTTCAATTGAGAAAGGAGGTAATTCTGATATTTTAACATGTGAAACTGACAATTCAACGCCCTCATGGCTAAAGTGGAAGAAGTATACACTTTCTTTCCCCATCTATCCAAAGCCCTTGCCTCTTTATCAGGAGGAACAGGATTTTTAACAACAGAGGCCTTCACACCTTTAGGCCCCTGAGAGACAGTTTCCAGGTCCGCCCTAGGACTCTTAAAAAGATACTTATGAGCTTCAGGCACCCTATAGTACCTATCCGGTTTAACTGGGGCCGGAGGCAAAGAATCAGGATTCAGGGAAGCCTCTGCAAAAACATCTTCCACCACATTCAGAACAGGAGGTATAGCTAAAGGCCTATGCTGGGGTAAAAACAAGAATTCCCTAAGCCTCTTCCTGGAATCAGAGAAATCTTGACCTTCCCATTTAAAATGCTCCCTCATGGAATGCAGAGTCTCTGAAAATGAAAAATCCTCAGGAGGAGAAGCTGAAGGAGTAGAATCATCCACATCAGAATCAGAATAAGGAGGAAACTCCTGCAAGTCTTCAGCCGAAGACTCAGAAGCCTCTGAACATTGCTCAAAACTCTCAAACTCAGGTTCCACCCTAGGCCTCTTTTCAGGAGGGGGCATAGAACCTCTAATCATAGTAATCTAATCCTCTGCCATTTTAAGCATATGTTTCTTAGGCAAAGACCCTGAAGCACTAGGAGAAACCCCCACTGAAGCTAAACTTGGCCTGCCTCTCAAAGAAGCCTTGGAAACAGAAGGGGAGGCTCTAACCACTTTAGGAAGAGAGGGAAGAACAGCCACCTGAGAAGCCCCCTCAGCCTGGCCTACTTCCTGAGGGGACACATCCTGTAACAGTAAAGTCTCTCCCTGAGACTCCAAAGAAACTCCTGGCAGAACCTCCGGCTCCACTGAGCCTTCTAGAGAACCGACGTCCGGGACTGTCGGTTCTTCCACTCTAGGCTTTGCTGCTTTGTCCTTGCGCTTTTTGGCCGAAGCGGGCGTCGGAGCATCCGACGGCATTTTATAATTACAACGCTTCCCAAAAACTAACCTGGCACAGTCTAACCTTCTCTTAATAGTGCGTTTGTTAAATCTAGCACAAGAGCGGCATCCAACAACGTCGTGCTCAGGCCCTAAACAAGGTATACACAAAGTATGGTAATCCCTATGAAGTATCTGTTTCCCACAAGAAATACAGTTATTCACTTTTTCTGACATCCGGTTAAATACTGAGGCAAGAAAAAAACAAAATATTCCCCAACGGGGTACTTAGCCAACTTTGATTCGGTCTGAAACTCTGACTTCAGAAACTTTCAGAACGCCAACCTGCACTCGCAAAATTGCTTCTGCATCGGACCATGCGGCAAAAAAGACTGAGGATATGACGTCGGTCATGCGCATTAGTACCCTGACGTACTGACGTCAGTCTAATGCGCCCTGACCGACGTCAGCCATATACTTTGGTATTCGGGCCGACTGGACAGCGGACTACCCCAATAGTTAGGACTGCAGCAATGTGGAATGAAGAACATCAACTAGGACTGGAATGGGTCAGGGATTTTCTTGAAATTATAAAAGTTGAACAAAACATTATTTATATAACAGAAACTCTATTGGAGCTTGTTTTAAAAAATAACTTCTTTGGCTTTAATGGCTTAATATACAGGCAGACCTCAGGAGTCGCTATGGGATCTCCATGTGGGGGGGCATTTGCTAATTGTGTCATGGCCCAATGGGAAAACACACTGTTATTTAACAATGCCCTATTTAAAAAACATGTCGCCTGGTATACTAGGTACCAGGACGATATGTTTTTGTTATGGAAAGGGCCTTTGGACATGGTAACACTCTTTATTGAAGACATGAAAACACTCACTAATTTTTTGGACTTCACATATGAGGTACATAACAATGAAATTAGTTTTCTAGACATAAAGTTAAGTAGACACATTGTGGAGTCCAGATTTATTAGTAAAATCCACCGTAAACCCACTTACTCTAATGGTTTTCTTCACTTTAGTAGCTGTCACCCTCACCATCAAAAAAGAGCAATAGTGAAAGGACAAATGGTAAGGGCAGCTCGTATGATCACTAAAGAGGATGATTTTTTGGACGAATGTAATAACTTTAGTAATATGTTTACAAATAGAGGTTACCCTGGGCCCCTGATATTAGAAGTTAAAGCTGAAGTGACATTCAAGAGGCAATCAGGACATTTTAAACCTATTTTAATTAAACAGGTATTGCCTTCTGTTCTAACCCAAGATGAGGCTATGGAGGAGGATAATAACACTAATATTATTAACATGGGCATTAGATTTTTATGCACGTTTTCAGTTGATCATCGCTTTATAAGAAACATTCTACAAAAGAACTGGGCTATTATTGTAGAAGACAAACATTTACATCAGCTGTTTGGATCTTCACCAAGAATAACTTACAGAAAAGGATTTAGCCTGAAATCCTTGTTAGAAAGGAATAAGAAAATTGCCTTTCAAAGGATAAAAGGGATGACCAAGTGTGGATCCTGTCATCAATGTAAATCTATACAAGAAGGGGATAACGTGTTCATAAATAGACAGAAATATAAGATTCTTGGAAATTTTAGTTGTGCTTCCAAAGCGGTGGTTTATGTAGCTAACCGCAATACGTGCCCGGCTTTGTATATAGGAAAGACCGAGAGGGCCTTGCGAAAGCGAATATACGAACATTTGTATGCAATAACCAGGAAGGATGTGAATAATGCATTAGCTTGCCATATTATGGAATACCAAGATCATATTTTTAATTTTGCTGTTTTAAAACAAATTAAGGATGACTCTAGGTCAGGACCATGGCAAATCCTGTTAGAAAAAGAGGAATTGTTTTGGCAGATAAGGACCGCAGCACACATAAATCCAGGTTTAAATGAATCCATTTCCTTGACTTGTATATTAAAACACTTAGCATTAAGGAGGTAGCAATTACAATAAGAATAGGGAGAATTTATAATGGTATTAGTATACACATACACATTTGTTAACATTATAGTTTCAGATATATGTATATACCATTTATGGTTACTATTAAACATGTTTGATTTTTTAAAAAGTGATGTTAAAAAGTGATTTTAATAAATTTAAAAATTCAATAATTTGAAGAATAAATTTAGAATATACAACTCTTGCATAACTTTTTAACATTTTTCAATATGATTATTTAATTTTTATAACTGTTACGAATTTAAGAAGAAAAACTTCTGTTTTTAACTTTTAGAAAGTAGATTTGGATATTATAATTCTAATTTTGTTTATACCATACAACATCAATACACATGCATTCCTTTATGTATATTTAATCACATTATTCTGTAAGTATAATAGATTTAAAACAAACAAACATATTCCAATAGGTTATAATTAGAAGGGTATAAATAATATTTTAGCCCTAGTATTGCTGTCATATCTTTCATCATGCGTAACAAATATTTGAGCATAAATACTTTATTTTTATTAAGACGTTATTATCATTTACGTCGATGACTCGTACTTTCGGACAGTGTCTGAAGATAATTTGTCGCTAAGTTCCCCTTTTTACATCGAAATGAAGACTATCGTACGTCAAAGATTAGAGTTGCTGCATTTTTGAAATATTCACTTATTGGATACATCGCAGTTGTGGGATTTTTGGACACTGTGTGGGTGCTTTCTTCGTATTTTTTGTCCTTCTACAGCCATACCTCTCAACCTGTTGGTACAGGATATCTGAAGATAGCCATTCAAAATAGGGAGACAATGAGCCATACAGTGATTGTGACTATTTCTCTCAGTAATGTATGGGCTGCTAGGATTATAGGGCTTGTTTTAGCAGACATCTGACATATATAGTATTTGACACTGTCATATATGGTTTCAGTACCTCGCAACATACCTTCTCAGATCATCACAGTGATTTACCAGAGAAATACAGGATGAATGATGTATACAACATAATTATGGGCCAAATGCTACGCATTCTTGCACAATCCAGCCTGTTGAGAGGTGTGCCTATGACTAATTTACAGCTGCAGCTGTGGAAATGGTCCAGCACCTTGGTGATATATTACAATGGTGGAATCCCTGTGCATTTCTGTTCTGGCCTGGTCTAAATTCAAGTCAACGGTTGGGTAATATAAGTCAGACAAGATCAGGGTGACAGGCAGACTCCGGATAGGTTTGTTGGGGATAAAATATGTTTGGGGGTGTCCTGGGTCAGATACGTTTGCCTATACCTACCAGTACTTTGCATAGGGGTCTTCACAAAGGCTGACTGCACTTGGAGGGTCTTGTGTGTGTCAGACTGCTTGACCAGCCTGTAGGTGTGTGTGTGTCTCACATATAAGTATGACCCACCTCATTTTGCTTGGATGGCCACATTTTGGGGTCAGGATGTTGCACAAAATGAGTGATCAGGAAAGGGTGTGCTACTCCCCATGGCTGTGGGCCAGAGTTCTGTGGGTGCAGACATGTCACCATCTTCCAGGGTTAGGACTGCCTGCAATGACTGCATTCCCATGTTTCGACTCCTAGCCCTGCCTGTCGACTGTACAGAGTATCACAGAATGCCCACATTCATGACTCGTATATCTTGTTGGTTAACCAAACGAGTGTGGTTTTCAAAGAAAAGTGTTTTGCAAGTCACTCAGGTTTGAAGTCAGATATTACTGACAGCTGACATTGCAGTTTCAGACTTTGTACCCCTCAGACATTCCATGCTACTACAATCATTCCATCAACTTTATAACATTATTAGAGCAGTATTTCAAAGGTGCCCTTCTCTTTGGACCTTTTTTCATCCCCATTATTCATGACTTTGTCCAGATTTCTGGCTCTCTGATACTGGCAGGTTTTCTCCTAGCAGTTAGCAGCATGGCCTTTCTTTGAATTTTGTAGACTGTGTTATGGACCCCATAATACTCCCTAACAGGGCACTGTGGGTGCAGCATGGGCATTTGCCACAGGCCTGTAAGCCACGTGTGACAGATGCAGGCAATCTGTAGCAAGGCAGTGCATTCTGATGATCATATGTTCCCAGGCTGCAAGCAGTGGACAACTTTGGGATGGCACCAGTAAGTTGACTGTGGGTGCTACTGAAAATTGCTTTCTGTTTGTGTTGAGCCATCACTCTAGTTGATAGCTGGATACTGCTTAAGGATAGGGACATGTTACTGCATTTCTATGGGACTATGGGGGGGAGGGTGACACATCTGTGCACAATACACATTTGCAGAGTCTGTGCTGATAATTGCTTAACATTTTGGTCCCATTTAGCATAGCAGTGTGCCCTATCTTTGAGACTACAGGCATAACAGTATCGACCCACAGATCAGATTGTTCTGAGATAATCATTTGTAATTTCAGACTTCTTATCTTTCAAAGCCATGCTGCCACTGCCAGACCTGCTGTGATATCACTGTGTGAAAGTCTGTAGGTGGGGATTTTATGGATGTCGCCATGTGGGGGCCTTTGCCTGACATTTCTGTATGGTTTTCTACAGCTGATCTGTTGGGTGAGGCTGGGAGTGGGAATGGGACACCCACCTTGGCATTCACCATGTGATCTATGACTCCCCAGTTATTTGGCTCACCATATATACTGCAATGGTATTTATCTGCTAGGGTGGTACTGCATAGTGTAGGTAGGTCAGTATTGGGAATACACTTCCTGCTGTCCCACAGAGCTGTCAGTTATCTGCTGCTATCCCAGTAAGCCATCCTGTTCCCTTGCATGCTTGAATCAATACCATAGATATGCTATCAGAGCATTCCACTCCATTCATTTATTTTGTTAAGGAGACTGACTTACCTTGCACCTAAGGCTGTTGTGAGGATGCTGCTTGAAGGCTGACTATGTCAGATGCATGCAGTACACTGCCTATACATGGTAAAGTATAGGTGGTGTGAGGGTTGGCATCAATTTTACTGTGTGTGCGAGTCAGAGAGAGATCAGTCCCTCTGGTCCTAAGTGTATGTGCTATGTGTTGCCTCTTTGCCAAGGGCAGGGCATACTGGGCATGCCTCCGTTTGCCTACAGGGGCAGGTTCAGGATATTCCTCCTCTGAGTCCTTCTGTGCCTGTGGAGACCTTGTCAATGGTGGGGGGCTGTGTGGCCCTTCCCCATTTTGTTCCTGCTGCAGCTGTTTTCGTAGGATCATATTGTGTAGCATGGCACATACTATGAACATGTGTGCACATGTGACCGGAGAGTACTGCAAGGCTCCACCAGATATGTCAAGGCAGCGAAACTGTGACTTGAGCATTCCAAACACATGTTCTATAATGATCCTGGGTTTGTGGGTGTGCCTCATTATGGTGTTCTTGTGTGGTTGTGTTTGCATTTCTGATGGGTGTCACCAGCCACGGCTCCAGTGCATAGCCAGCATCCCCCACCAGCTGGCCATATAGGATGTCCCCACTGGCAAACGCCTGGTACAGCTGTGATGAAAGCCAGATGTCAGAGTCGTGATAGCTTCCAGGGCTGCCAGCACACACATTCATGATAATGCCCTGGGCATTGCACACGACCTAGCAGCTGATGCTGTGGAATCCTTTGCGGTTTAGGTAAACCCAACCCTGGTCACTGGGTGGTGCTTTGATGTGGATGTGCATGTAGTCTATAGCACCCAGTACCTCTGGGTATTCTGCTACATGGTGGAAGAGACACATGTTGCTGGTCCTCTCCTTACGGGTGCTAGGGAAGCAAATGTGCTCAGCGGCATGTGGTCACATGGCATCCAGGAACTGGTGGAGTATCCTGGAGGCAGAGGCCTGTGAGACCCCCATGATTTCCCCAGTTGGTCTTTGGTAAGTACCTGTAGCTAGTATTCTTAAGGCTACACATACCTTGGTATCCACTGGGATGGGTTCCCCTCTGAGTCTGAGGTGAGGCCGGCACAGCTCAACAAGTTGCTGAAGTATGTCCCTGCCCACCGTGTTGCTCTCTAGTACCTCCAGATCATGTAGTCTGGTAGGTTACCCTGGATCTGAACACTCTTCTCCTCCACCTCGGTCTGAGTAGGTTGTCAGCATTATCCTCCTCACCACCCTCTGTCTCTAGCACATACTGATAGATCAAAGCAACAGCAGCCCCTAACATGTTTTGATAGTTTTGTCAGTTTAAAATTCCCCCAAATGTGTACACCAGTGATGTAGAGTTTGTGGGAAAAATCAGACAGAAAAGTGTCTGCATAGTTTATAGTAGTGTGCTGGGCTGCTCCCTGTGTAATTGACTGATTCTGATACATTCCACCTGCCAGCTATGGTAGTTCTCCTCGATTGCCTTCCTTCTGCTGTTTTTCCTTCCCATTACTTCACATTTAAGCCCTGATGCGTGCTGCACATACCTGTTGCTCAATCGTAAACAGTTCTACTATTTCTGATTTTTTTTTTTATGCCCAGTGCATGCTGCGCACACCTGTTTAGCTAAAGTAAACACTTTTAAGCAGAACCTGGCCCTCCCCTGGGTGTGAACATGCTCTGCATTTTATGGAATAAGGCAATACAGCCTCAGATACACCCCCTTCCTTAGATGTGCTTAGCTAAGGGCAAACACGGGCCACTGAGCTCCAATGTGCTTACAACAAGCATGGCACACCCCCTTTTCATGTTAGCTGCTCCTCCTGTCTACATGGTGGTGTTAGAGCACCTACATGGTTAGGTGCAGTCTGACATTTGAATTTGTGATTCAGTATAAATCCTCTCATTTGCATACTTACTCAATAGTTACCCCACTTACACTGGACCTTTCCCCTTAGCAACCACTACTCCCTGGTATTGTTTTCATTCTGCATGCCATTGAGTATAATGGCAAAATGCAGATTTCTGTAAAAATTGACCCCCCCCCCCTTTTTATTTATTTTTTTTATTTTCAGCACAATCCCATTTACACGCCGCTGCCTCTGCTTAAATGGCCAAGATCGGACAAAAAAAAGTTTTGTTTAAAAAAATGAAAACTATTTTCATTCAGTGAAAAGGTAATAATAATAATAATTGATAAATAGATGTCATGAGACATTTAAACAATAAAGTATTGCTACTTGTGCTCAACAGTTTACTATAACAAAGCAAGACATTTTATGTCAACCCTATTAAACATAAGGTTCATTTCTTTATTTGTTTTGTATATAAATTCACGTGTAATGATAACATACTCATGGCATTAACATCAAGCTTCTAATAAAAAGGTTGCCAGTGCTATATATATATGTTCACATTATTATTAATGTATCTAGAAAACATCTCAACCAGATAACATCAGAGAAAATCCTCAAAACTGTATAATGTCGGTCTGTCTTTCCTGCTAAAAGTAAGTAAAATTAAAGTGCTGAGTGCAGGTTTTAGGCCCTTACACTCAACTTACTTGTGTGATCTGAGTTATTTAAGATTCTCCCTCTAACCACTCCTACTGCTTTCTCTACCTCCCCTACCTCTAACAAGTTTATACTGGCTACAAAGTAGTACAGGCATAATTTTAAAACCTAGGTGCTTAGGATTCCTTATTTCTCCCTCCTTGGCTGACCTGGAGTGACTCTCAGTGTAAGGTTCTTCACTGTATGGATTTTTTACTCTTTTTGTGGATAACTGAACAACCTACTTCTAGGCTTTGATACTGCACAGACCTGTTTCTAGGCCCTGATAATGCACAGACCTATTTCTAGGCTCCGATACTGCACAGACCTATTTCCAGGCTCCGATACTGCACAGATCTATTTCTAGACTGATACTGCGCAGACCTATTTCTAGGATCTGATACTGCACAGTCCTTTTTCTATGCTCTGATACTGCACAGACATATTTCTAGACTGATACTGCACAGACCTATTTCTAGGATCTGATACTGCATAAACCTATTTCTAGGCTCTGATACGGCACAGACCTATTTCTAGGCTCTGATACTGCACAGTCCTATTTCTAGGCTCTGATACTGCACAGTCCTACTTCTAGGCTGTGATACTGCACAGTCCTATTTCTAGGCTCTGATACTGCACAGTCCTTTTTCTAGGCTCTGATACTGCACAGACCTATTTCTAGACTGATACTGCACAGACCTATTTCTAGGCTCTGATATTGCACAGACCTATTTCTAGGCTGTGATATTGCCCAGACCTATTTTTAGACTGATACTTCACAGAACTATTTCTAGGCTCTGATACTGCACAGACTGCTCTATTTTGTTGCAGAGGCTTTATAAGTAGCTAGTGACTTTACTGAATTCCATCCTAATATTTGTGTTTTAAACTGAACCTGCACATAGAAAAAGTGTATAATCATCAGAGTGACTACTTGCTGTATATGTTTTTAATGTTTAAATTGCTCAGACACATTGAATAAATGCATTTACAACCTGAATAACTTGTGATAGCTATACTGGAATTGCTTTTGCTGACTATTTTCCAGTTATACAATGATGAATGTTTCTGGTATAACTTTTAAATCTGGCAAGTGTTTGTTATGTTCTCTGCTACTATGTTTTCTTCGCCATAAACCCTAGTCCACTCTGAAGTATGCTACTTTTACCTCCCCAAACCCCTCTGATTGTACTGTTGTAAAATAACTGCCTGTTGTTGCCTTAATGCTTATCCTAGAATCTCTGCTTTTCTCTTTTTCTAGTCAAACTCTACATCTACCTACACTAGCGTACTGCAGCTCCTGCAAAACGGTGTCTACGGGATTGCAATTGGCTACCACAGTCTCTAACAACAAAACCTTTTTCTCTTCCAAAAATTAAACAGTGTAGGTTACAAACCTAAAAGGAATTTGTTAAGCTCTATTTTACTGTGCTGTGTAACCAGGTGAGTCACCATTTTGTTCAGCCTCAGGGCTCTTTCTGCTTTATTTTTTGCCTACTTCACCTGTAACTAAAGTAAACAGATTCATACATTTGTTTCTCTGACCCTAACTTTTACAGCTATACCTTGTACTTTTGTGGCTTTCTAACACTCAGACATAAATTCCTGTTTGAAAGTTTTACTTATTTGTCTGACATTTGAACAAGTAAACCTGATAAAAACCTCAAAGTTCTATACTGTTGGTCTGTCCTTCCTGCTAAAAGTTAGTAAAAGTAAAGCGCTGAATGCAGGTTTTAGGCCCTTGCATTCAACTTACTTGTGGTGTGGTCTGGTTCTGCCCAGGTTTTAGGCCTTTACATTCAACTTACTTGTGGTGTGGTGTGATTATGCTTGGGTTTTACGCCATTACATTAAACTTACTTGTGATGTGTTGTGGTTCTGCCTGCTCCACTCGGGCTCCCTTCGCTCACCTCCCATCCCCAAATCCCACCCACCCAAAGTATCCTCAAAGTTATACTTTTACCTCATTGTCTGGTCACTCCCACAGCCCCCTCCCACCACCATAACATGTGCTCTCACCCTTTCACTCTTCCCACCGTGTGACCAATCTTTCCCTTTTCCCCACCCACTTTGGGCTGCCTCCTCTGTGGTTTTGCCTCTCTCAAATTTAACTCTTTCACTCTCTAGCACACCTATCTCCTCACATACTCACTATTTCCTCCCCTCAATAATGTTCCTTCCCTCACACTGCTTATTTCTAGCCACCACCCTTCCCTAATATATTTCTTTATATTTTCCCTATAACTCCGCCCCTCCTTTTTCCATCACACAGTGCTACCCTTACTGCTGTTTCTTCCACTTCTAATCTCACTAGCCCTAAGCACTTCCTACCACACTGAGCTCCATATCTTCCCCTCTTCTCCCTCCTTTCCGTTTCCCAGACCTCTTCCAACATATAACCAAGCACCACTGACTATTGCCTCCTCTCTTTTCTGTCTCTTCCCTTTCAATGTCTTAAATTTAAACTCATGGCCTACTCTGCTCTTACTCCGAAGCCCAAACTCAAGTACCCCATTCCCCTTACTGACCATCCTCACCTTTTCCATCTTGTCTTTGCTCTTCTGTATTCTGGTGACATCCATCCTAATCCTGGTCCCTCCCCTCTCTCCACTCCCCCTCCACCTTCATCTGCTGTCCCTCAAAAAGTATCCTCAAATATCTCCAGCCTCAACCATCTCTCTATCTCTGCAATGAGCATCCAAAGCCTAAACAACAAAATGTCCAACTAATGGTTGGCCAAACACAAACCTCACATCTTGGCCCTATTGGAAACCTGGCTAAAACTTCATATCAATTCGTCTGAATTTCTCCCACCTCAATACAATATCTATAGGTCTGATAGGACACCCAAAAAAGGCGGTGGGGTGGGTACCTTGTACTCTGTCTCAGTAATGTTAACACCTATAGCCATTACCCTGCCTAGTTTCTCCCCTGCTGAACTACTGCTCCTAGACTGACACACCAATAACTATAGGAAGTTTGCTATTGCCTCTATCTATATCCCCCCAGGTAAAAACATCCCTATCCTATAACATTTACTCTCCTGGAAAAACACCTCCATCCTGTATGAAACCTCGACACGGCTATTAATAGGACGTGCTGGAGGGATAGATTCATCACCCAAAGACTCCCTATGCTGTGGAATAAAATCCCGGTATATGTGAGGCAGAGCACCTCGCTGGCCTTGTTCAAGAGAAATCTTGACCAATGGATGGGAGATCGCAGATATACCCCAGGGATTACCTCAGTGTCACTGCTCAACAGAGGCACAGCAAAATAATGGGTATAGTTCCCCATACTAAAGGGGTGGCGTAAGCCACAAAACTATGGGCTAGGCTTGTAAATGCCCTCGGGCAGATAGCCTAGTATGAACCTATGAACCTATGAACCTATCATTCTTGGAGAGGTAAACCGTCATTCTTGGAGAGGTTAATATACATTGGAACTCCCTTTTTGGTAACTCACCCCAACATTTCATAAACCTGTATGGATTCTCACAACTGATCACTACCCCTACCCACTACAGTAAAAACGCTACTGGTTCCACAATAGGCTGTATCCTGACCAACTTTCCAAACAACTATTTTAACCCTTCTAACTTCCCTGACTCTATTAGTGACCATTCTCCCATCTGTATCTTAAGGCACTCTCCTCATCTCTCTAAGCCCCATCTCTACAGAGATTGTAGGAAACTGACTAACCTTTCCCCACAAACCTTTAACTATAGACTCTTTGCCATCAACTGGTCTTTCCTAAAAACTCTCCCACTCAATGACGCTGTTACTAAATTCAACCACATTTTCCTTGATGTTCTAAACTCTCTTGCCCCAACTTGCAAAATCAGAATCAAGTCTAATTTTGCACCCTGGCTCTCTAAAGCTACTCATGCTTTGATGCATGAAAGAGATGCTCTATGGAAAAAATGGCAAATCACTAAAACTCTCACATTTCTCCAAAATTATAAGCAAGTCAGAAATCATGTAAAAAATGCATTTGTTTTGATAAACACCAATATTTCACTAAATGTCAAAGCTCTTGCCCAAATGACCTCCAAAAATTCTAGAGTACTATCAATTCCCTGCTTCATACTGGTTCTCCTACCATCCCTAACCCTTTCCCCTATCACTCTCCCTCTGAAACTGCAGACAGTCAACAAACATTTCATAGACAGCATATCTAAACTCCTACTGTCTGGTAACTGTGCTCATCCCAACTCTTCTGTGTCACCCTCACCTCCCCCTAAACCTCTACGCTCCTCTGTCTCTCAGCCTTTTACCTTGTGACCTGTTTCTACTTAATAAATCAAATCCCTGTTTCTTAAACTAAAACCATGCTCTCCCTCCTCTGATAAACTCCCCCCGCAATTTCTGAAAATTGCTGCTGACTCTATTGCATATCCTGTATCTATCCTAATCAACCGCTCCACTCAGGAATCTACCGTATCAGAAATATGGAAATCCTTCTATACCACTCCTCTGCACAAAGGTGGAAACTCTGTTGAACCCTCTAACTATAGACCAATCTCTATTCTCTCACCACTCTACAAGATCCTTGAAAGATGTATACATACTCAACTACTGTCTTTTCCCATTCACAAAAATCTCCTCACCCCCTCGCAACATGGTTTCCTTCCTAAACACAGTACTTCGACTGCCTTACTATCCTTTACTCAAAAAGTTGCAGGAGCTAGGGACAACAACCTCATCTCCTGTGTATTCCTTGATCTCTCTAAAGCCTTCAACATGGTGTCTCATCCCATCCTTCTTAACGAACTCTCAGACCTAAACTTCTCTCCTTCTACTCTTGGCTGGTTCCAATCATACCTTACTGGCAGAAAACAAGCTGTTAGATGGCAGCAGGCTTTCTCACTCTTCTTTGCTGTTCAAACAGGAGTACTCCAAGTCTCCAAACTTGGATCGCTCCTTTACAACATTTTTTCCAACAACCTACATTCATCCTCCAGTCTCTCATCTGTAGCACAATACACAGATAAATCTACTGTCTTATCTATTTACAACACTACCTCTGAACTACACACACTAACACAGAACTCCTTTATCTCTGTTGAAAAATGGCTCAGAAACAATCAACTAATCCTTAACCCTAAGAAAACTCAACTCCTTCTCTTCCTACCTCAGACACACTGTTACCTTAAAACCAACTTTTCTCTTTCCTCCCTAAATGGCACCACTATCTCCCCTGCCTCACATACCAAACTCCTTGGGGTAACAATTGATGACCAACTAAAAATTGACTTACATACAACAGGCCCAAAAACTTGAACAACTTTACAGTAACAAAAAATTCCTCACTACTGCCACTAAATGCAGTCTTGCACAGGCATTTCTCTTACCTAGTATTCTCCCCCATCCTTACCAATATCCAAACTGTCTCAGTGCAGAAACTGAAACAAACATACAACAAAATTGCCTGATTTATTCTAAACCAACCACTCTCTACACATCACTGCCTCTCACTAAACAAACTTCAGTTGCTGGAATTTCCGCACCTTCTCCTACAATCACAACTCCACACTATATTTTCCATACTCAACAACCCCTCTGCCTGCCCTGCTGTTACCTCCCATGTTACTCTCTACCCCCCCCCCCCGCGCGGCCTCTCCAGAGTGCTGATCAGCATTTTTTCTCAGTTTATAAACCCCAAAAGAATATTGGCAAACCACTTTACAAACTCTCTGTCTCACTAAATTGGAACAAACTCCCTCTCCATATCAGATCCGTTTCCTTTCCCTGTTTTGAAAAGGAGCTTAAATCCCACCTACTAAACTTGAAATTATGCCATTGCCTTGACAACACGTAGTCTTAGTCTGTCCTACTGTATAACCTGCATAACCTGTTGCATCTCCTAACTTTCTTTCTCTGTTAGTAACTTATGCTTAAACTAACCTCCTAAACCCTCAGCTCTACAACTATAGTCCTACTATAGCCCAATCCTTTCTTCTCCCTCCATTCTCCACACTAGCTATCTTTTTCCCCTCACACTTCCTATCAATGTCTATACATAATCCTTCTTTTGAACAACGATTATCTTTTTGTTTTAACTCTCATATGTAGTGAATTTTAGACCACTGCTTATCAGTGCAACCCTTAATGCTCATAATTTTTTCTTTTGTTTTCTTTTTTATAATTGATTTCATATTTGCTTTATTTTTAATTTTTGTCTTGTGTGTTTATCTTTTGCTTATATTTGCTAGGGCTCTTCCCCTTGGATCTCCACTGAAAATGGGTTACTTACTATTAATGCAATGCAAATAGTTAATAACCTTTTCTTTTTAACAATTATTTTGTATTGTGATTGTGATTTAATATTTGTATATTGTCACTTTATCTTTACTTATATTAGCTGGGGCTTTTCCCTTCGGGTCTCCACTGAAAATGGGATTGTTTGCAAACTCAGTTGGACTAACCCGGTTAACAAATCTGAAATAAATAAATAAATAAATAAATACATACATACATACATAAATAAATAAATAAATATGTACATTTAAATATAGTCTTCAAGAAATGTACTCAAGAATATATCACAGTACGTGCAGCACTTCTGACAGATCTTAATGTAAATATCTTCTTCTTCCGGCTTTTCCCGGTTAGGGGTCGCCACAGCGGATCACCTTGCCCACTCATGATTGGCAGTGGAGTTTTGCAGTGTTGATTTTGCCAGCCCGGCACCCAACCTTCCACAGAAGGCACACACATGCACACACTCACACCTAGGGCCAATTTAGAGTGTCCAATCCACCTACAGCATGTCTCAATGTAACTATAATGTTCACCAAATCTTTGGTTTAGATGCTTTCCATAGTCTTCTTATCATTTCTCTTATGTAACAAACTATACTGCTTTACATAACAGAAATGGTATGTCCATACGCTTATTTTTCATTCAAAAATAGATATCAAAACTAATCATCTAGAAAGAAAAAAATAAACTTTTGATAATCGACTATAGCATAGTGAATTATATTATTAAGCTACGGCGTCTTAACAGTACAATATAACTTAGATTTTAATTTAAGTTAGCCAGAAATTAGAGTTTATGTCTCTTATTGTATTCCCCATTCACAATATTATGATTTCATTGACTTTGTTCATCTAAGAACATAGTGACATTTGAGCTAGTGCATTATATACAGGCTCCACCTATTATTTAAATTAAACTTCTAAAGCTGTCCACCAATCAAAATCATAAGTTCTTAACAGCCCTGATTCCCTTAATGGGTGGGAAACTTCACAAAGCTTGAGCTGTTTATCAGAGAAAGCTTCATATGTTTAAGTAAGATGAGAAAGCTCAAGCACTAGAGAGAAAAAAAAATTACTTCTACTTTTTATCAATACATCTTCAAACCAGAAAACATATTTCTCTAATTATCTGATAGTGTCTCATCCATTATCAAGACTAAGGAACATATATAAAAAATTTATAAGGAATCTATTCCAAGCATCACATCCCCTTCATTTGGGAACTATAACATGAAAATATATACAGAGAATGGAATTATCCCCCTCCCCAAAAAACAAATACATAGCAGTTCATCTGGTAAGGTACAACAGATACACATTATCAAAGCCCATGCACTAATAAGGTAAACAACTTTCAGGTTATACTATTAGTAATGCTAAAACTCCTCCTCAAATGTTATACTGAATTACAATTAGGCAGGGCCAGATCTACATTCATAAAATATGTTTTTCTATTTAACCCCTCTAAGGCATGTTTTCGCTGTTAAAGCTTTTAAAACATGAAATGCCACTTGAAGCACAAGCCCCTTTTTAGTAATTAATTTCCCATTTATGGGAATAAGACAACTTAGAGAATTAGATGTGTAAACTAATGTAATCAAACTCAGTGCAACTACAACTGACACACAGACACACAACATGCATTAGCTAAATGGCAACCAACTGTAAATTCAACACCATGGTGTATATTTTAGTAAATGGGCTATATGCTTTTTTAAATATGGATTGAGACTATAAAAGACTTAACAGTTTGTTATAACATATCAAGAAAGTGTGTGTTTATAAAACAGGCAATTATAACATCAAACAGTTAGGTTACCTTGCAGACTTTTTGTTGATTTTTTTAACTTCTGCTTATGTTATAGATGAGTATGAGATCTTTCCCTGTTGTTGTTGTTCTTTTGGCTTTTCCCGGTGGAACTCTGGTCCACTAATGATTGGCAGTAGATATTTTCGGTGCCGAGGTGCCAGCCCGACACCCAGCCTTCAATGAAGGCACGCCCATTCAAGCATGTCTTTCGAACGCCACTCGACTGCAGGGAGGACATGCAGACTCCACACAAAAGGTACTCCAGCCGAGAATTGAATGGGAAAACCTCTTGTTGTGAGGCGACAATGTTACTGCTGCACCACCATGGCTTACAGTATGAGATCTTTCCCAGTATTGTTTTAAAAATATGAAGATAAAGAATAGCAATATTTATATAAGGAGAAAAGTAATATTTGGCACTTTATTATTTTCTTTATATATAAATTAAGAAACAAGTCATTTGTTTCTTAATTTCTTCTTCTTTTCATTTACCTTCCATCCATTTTTCTCTGCCTGTCTCTTCAAGGATACAATGGACTAATCCATATCTTCTGTTTGTTCTAATATTTTATTAGTTTTTAGATATGACAATACACAGTCCAGATCTTCGAAGAGTTTAGTTTCATCTGAAAGGAAAATCTTTAATCTGGCAGGAAACAGTAGATGTACTTTTATTTGTTTTTTCCTTAAGTTCTCTAATGAGAGGAAGAATTGTTTTCTCTTGCATATTACTGCTGCACAATAGTCATTGGCAACACAAATGTTATCATCCATCTGTTTTGAGTTGTGATTTAGCATAGGCAGCCTTAAGAACAAGTTATTTATCTTGAAAGAAAACAAATAACAATAACAGACCTCTGAGAAGTGTTGTTTTTAGATGCAGAAATAAAGTACAGCTGTGTACACTTACCAGAAATGTAGATGTTCAAGTGTATTCACTGTTGCAGTCATTACATTTGGGTAATCTGCTTTCAGGTTGCCCTCAGTCAGCCTGATTAACAAAGTCTTGGGTCCTGCATCAGTTGCTGTCCCTTCTTCCATGACGTCAGGTCATCAGGGTTATAAAACATGCAGCCAACGCCATTACATCAGTTTTTCTTGCCCCAGATGTCAGGTGCTCCCCAATGGGAAGCAATTTAACATAAAAACACAAAGATATACCTCCAACAAAAAAGCAAATACACAAGAAAGTCTTTCAAGCATAGTAATGGAAAGTAGAGGTATAGCCAAAAGAAGTTAGGGGGTAGGAGGGAGGGTAACCAGGACTGCAATAGTGAATACACTCAAACATCTACATTTATGGTAAGGGTACACAACTGTACTATGTTCTTCATGTTTCACTGTTGCAGTCCTTACATTTAGGTAGATTCCCAAAGCTATGGTTGGGAGGAGGAGTTTAGATAGCATTAGGGCCAGCCATAAGGCCCTGCAAGGTTGCAGTGGCAAAGCCAGCTCTGGATTTAGAGAAAAATGGCAAATGATAATGCTTGGTGAAGGTATGTACAGAACTCCAGGTAGCAGCTTCTATGATGTCCCTGGTAGAGACCCCTCTGTGAAAGGCTGTAGAGGCAGATGCAGCCCTGGTGGGGTGAGGTCTGATCCCCTGGGGGAGAGGTTTTCCATGGTGCTTATAGCAGAAAAGAATGCAATGGCTTATCCATTTAGAAATGGTTTGCTTTGAAATAGCCTTCTCCTCTGCCCCTGCAGCAAATGCTACCAGCAGTTGTTCAGATTTCCTTTGAGGTTTTGTCCTGTCCAAGTACAATCTAAGTTGTCTGTGCACATCTAAGGAATGCAGTATTCAGTCCCCTTTATTCTGTGGATTGGGAAAGAAGGTTGGCAGATGGATGGACTAATTAAGAGCCACACTGGGTACCACCTTGGGCATGAATGATGGACTGGTTCTGAATGATACCCTGTCTGGATGAAAGATGATGAAAGGCTCCACTGCCATAAAGGCATGTAATTCAGATATCCTTCTAGCCGAAGTGATTGCTAAAAGGAAAGCTGTTTTCCAAGAAAGAAATTTTAAGTCTGCAGTAGCAGCTGGCTCGAATGGAGGTAGACTGAGTTTCTTCAAGACAAAGTTAAGGTCCCAGGCTGGGGTTGGGGCTCTCCTGTGTGGTCTCAAATCTTTGGCCCCTCTGAGGAACTGCTTGAGCAGTGGATGACAGAAGAGGGGAGGTTCTGTGTTTTATGAGCTGAAATGGCTGAGGCGGGGATTTTAATGGAGGAAAAAGACAGGCCTTGGTGAAGCATCTCAGTTAAGTATTGTAAAATCTGAGGTAAATTGGGCACTGCTGTGCTCATCCCTTGAGATTGGTTCCAGGCACAGAATCTTTTCCATTTTTCAGCATAAGATTTTCTAGCACTAGGCCTCCTTGCCTCTAAGATGATATCCATCACAGGTTTGCTGAGGGATGGTAAAAGAGAGTGTAAGTAGTTAGCCAGGCTGTAAGGTTCAGTGTTGGAAGCTGTGGGTGCAGAATCTGGTTTTCCTGCTGAGACAGCAGGGAAGGAGTCTGAGGCAGGTGCCATGGAGATAACCGTGACACACTGCGCAGTAGGGGGTACCAGTGTTGGCGCGGCCAGTCTGGAGCAATCAAATTCACTCTTGGTTTGTCCTGTTTGACTTTTAGTAGTACTTTGGAGAGCAGAGGCAGAGGGGGAAGACATAGACTGATAGGTTTTTCCAGCTGAAAGACAGAGCATCCACTTTCCAGGCTTGTTTGTGGGGAGTCCTTGTGCAAAATTTGTCCAATTGTTAGTTCTGGGGAGAGGCAAACAGTTCTATATCTGGGCTCCCCCATTTGCTTGCCAAAATGTTGAAAGTCCTTGGTTCCAGTTTCCACTCATGTGGGTCCATGAGGTTTCTGCTTTGTCCGTCTGCCAGTGTATTTCATTTTCCTGGCAGGAATTGAGCTTTTAGGTGCACTTGGTAGCTCAAAGCTGTGTTCCACAATGCCATGGCTAGTCTGCAGAGGGGTAAGAATGTGTACCCCCCCTGCTTGTTTATGTACCACATAACAGTGGTGTTGTCTGTCTTTAGCATTAGTTGTCCTGGAAGAATGTGGTCATTGAAAGCTGTCACAGCATTCTGTACAGCTAACATTTCTTTTTGATTGATATGCAGGTGCATTTGACTTGGGTTTCATTTGTCCTGAATGCACTTCCCTGCCAGGTGATCCCCCCATGTATAGTCTGATGCATCTGTTGTTAGGGTTTGGGTGTCAGGGGGTGGTATGAAAGGTAGTCCCTTGTTTTGGTGGCAGGCCTCTGCCCACCAAAGGAACTCTAGGCGTAGGCAAATTATGACAGGAATAATTTTTTCTAGGTTTTGAGAATGTTGACACCATAGGCTTTTTAGATACCACTGTAGTTTCCTCATATGCAGTCTTGCATACGGAATTAGAAGAATGCAGGAGGCCATGAACCTCAAAGCTTACAGTATTTGCCTTGCAGATAGCAGGGCTTTTGTGGCCACTTGTTTGAAGTAGGTTGTCAAATTAATTTGCTTTTCTGGCATGAGGTAAGCCATCTGGGAAGTTGTATTCAAGCTTGCTCCCAGGAATATAATTTGTTGACAGGGTACCAGTTGTGATTTCTTTTCATTTATGGTGTACCCCAGACAAGGTAGAACCCTTCTTACAAAGGCCAGATGATTCAAAAGTATGCCCTGGCTTTCTGCCTGAATTAGACAATCGTCCAGGTAAGGGTATATTTGAATATTTCTTTGACTGCAAAATGTAATAACTGGAGCTAGGCACTTTGTAAATACCCTGAGTGCAGTAGATAAGCCAAAGGGCAGTGCAGAGAACTGATAGTGCATGTAGCCTGCTTTTAAGCATAGGTATCTTCTGCAAGATTCCCTGATTGGGATATGCAGGCATGCTTCTTTTAAATCTAGTGTTGCCAACCAGGCATCTTTGCCTAGCATAGGAAGTAACTGATGAAGAGTCAGCAATCTCCAAAAAGGTGTTTAGAGTAGACAGGTCCAGGATAGGATGCCATGAATTTTCTTTTCTGGGTACTAGGAAAAGTCTGGAGTAGAAACCTTGTCCCTTTTCCTCTTCTGGTACCAGTTGAAGAGCCCACATGCTTAAGAGAGAATGTACTTGTTTTTGGGCCTCTGCCCACTGATTTGGGGGTAGGTCCGGCCACCCACTTGGTGTTGGCAACGTGTGGAAGTGAAATCTGTATCCCTGGGACACTATATTTAAAACCCATTTGTCCTGGGTAATGAGTTCCCAATTCTTTTCATGAAGAGCAATCTTTCCCCCCAAAGGGGCAGTCAGATGATAAGTGCTTGGAAATTTTAAAAGGAAGTCATTGAGACAGTTTACTATAGGGGGAGTCTTATTATTCCCAGATTTGGAAGTGGAGACCCCCCACTGCTTAGTTCTGTGAGTCCACTGAGACTAAACCTGGGGGTTTTGCTGTGTCTGGGTTTGACTTGAGAAGACCTGGAAGGGGCTGGAAAGGACCAATTCTTAGAGGGCCAGTGCCTACTAAATCTAGGAGGCTGAACTTGTAAAAAATCTTTAGCAGTTTGCATATATTTAGCTTTATCTTCCATCTTTTTAAGAACTTCCTCAACCTTGTTGCCAAACAGGCAGCCCTGATTTAAAGAAGCATCCAACAATTTAGCTTTATCGTGATCAGGCAAAGATTGCTCATTGAGCCAAGCATGCCTTCTGAGCATAGAGCCAGTAACAGCAGCCCTGCAAAAGGCCTCTAATTAATCAAAACCACATTGCAAAGTATGTTTTCCAACTTGTTCAGCAGAATACATTAAGTCCTGTAATTCTTTATTTTCCACACAGTCAGCAATCAGCATAATTTTCTGTTTAAGTAGTCCAATAACATGTTGCTGATATTTTAACATATGAAACTGGCAGTTTAAAGCCTTAATGGTCAAGGTTGCAGAAATGTAAACATTCTTACCCCATCTATCCAACACCCTGGAGTCTCTATCAGAAGGGGTAGGATTCTTAGCAGTAGAAACCTTAATGCCCTTAGGCCCCTGTGAAATAGTCTCTGGATCTGCAGTAGGATTTTTGAAAAGGAACTTGTGGGACTCAGGGAACCTTTTCTGGGAGCAGGAGGCAGGGAATCAGGGGCCAAACTAGATTCCGAGAAAGCATCATCAATAATGTCTAGTACAGGAGGAATAGCTAAAGGCATATGCTGAGGTAGGAGAAGGAAATCCCTAAGTCTCTTTTTTGAATCAGAAAAATCCTGACTTTCCCAGTGGAAATGCTCCCTTAGAGTATGTAAGGTTTCCCCAAAAGAAAAATCCTCAGGAGGGGAAGCAGAGGGAATAGAGTCCTCTGCATCAGAATCCTCATAAGTAGGTAAGGACAAATCCAGGTAAATCAGAAGAGTCAGAAAAAACAGAATCCTGATCAGAAGATTCATAATCGACCTCAGTTCTAGGCCTCTTAGAAGGGGGTGTTGGCTACCCCTGATTACAGTTATTAGATCTTCAGCCATTCTTATCATTTGTTTTTTTAGGCATAGAGGCCTGAGCATGTGGCCTGGGTGTCGGTTTTTTAGACATGGATCGAGATTTAGGCCTAAGTAATGAAGGAGGCATAGATTTAATATGCAAGTCTATAGGCCTGAATACACCCTCAGAAGCCAGTGCCTGCACAGCGGCTCCGGACCTATCCAAGGTAGAGACATCCATGGGTTCCATAGTTGAAGCATCTCGGGGCATACTGGACTCTGAATGGGTCTCAGTAGAGGCCTGCGAATCAGAAGTAGCAGGTATCAGGGGCTGTGAAAGCGCCTCACTGAGTACCAGCGAACTGCCGACTGGCTTAGGATAAGTGTCATCGGCAGTTTTGGACCTCGGCGGCCTGTCTCTGTCTTTATCTTTGCATTTTTTCGGAATCCCAGTAGTCGGATTGCTAACCAACGACATTTCTGGATAATTAAACTGAGAGCCAAAATATTTAGAGGCAAAAATATACTGACGATGGATAGTGTGCTGATTAAATAAAGCACAAAACCGACAGCAAGGTACATCGTGGTCAGGGCCTAGGCAAGGAATACAGTACGAATGAAAATCTTTATGAGATGTTTACTTTCCACAAGTAATGCAATTATTATTTTTTATCGACATCGGTAAGGAGCAAGAAAAAGTTTCCCCAATGGGGTACTTAGCTTTAGTTGAAGACTTCAGTTCTAAAACTCGAAAACAAAAATTTCAGGAGTCGGCCGACTGGGATTTGCGAACTGCTACTGCTTCGGGCACCGCATGGCAGGAAAGACTGATGTAATGGCATCGGCTGCATGTTTTATACCCCTGACATCATGGAATTTATATCCCTGACTACCTGACGTCATGGAAGAAGGGACAGCAACCGACGCAGGACCCAAGACTTTGTTAATCAGGCTGACTGAGGGCAACCTGCAAGCAGATTACCCAAATGTAATGACTGCAACAGTGAAACAGGAAGAACATCTAAGGTTCTATGTGCTCTCTTTATTGTGAATGAGAGTGCTTCTGGTAAGCCTATCATTTCAGGGAGCCAGGAACATAAAAAAATTCTTTCAGGTAATCCAAATATATGGATGTTATTCCTGTGAGATCTGTTTTCTAGGTCATCAATTTTGTCTAGGCAAAGAGTATTTTGCTTTAACAGTAACCCAATATTATTTTCATCCTGATTCAGTCTTCCTATGCAGACCAATTAAAAGTCCTATCATTGTATTTAGTTTCCTACTGATTACTGAGCAGTGATCTGTGCCTGACCTACAAGGCAGTCTCTCACCCAGCCCTGATAGAAATGTTGCATATTAACAAAACTAACTGCACAAGAGTTACCTGCTTCAAAGATCTAAACCTGATCTCTGACATGAATAGATTATGCTGAGGAGACAGATATGTGTCCCAAAGATTGCTCTTCTCTGGAATATACTTCCTATTCATGTACAGCAGAGCCCTTCTCTGACTATCTTCAAGCTCAATCTGGACCAATAGATGGGAAATCACAAATTCACTCATTGGATGGCACCCATGTCCCTTATGGACAGAGGCAGTTTGTAAAAATAGTCAAAACCCAATTTGCTGACCTTTGTTATCTTTCTCCTAGTGACAGAAAATTGGGTAAAATCTGAGTAAAACTGGCTAGGCCTGTAAGGGCTCTTGAGACATTAGCCTAGTAATCTCCTATAAACCTCCGCACCTCTTTCTTCTAATACACTGATGATATATATTACAGTCTACAGTTTATAATAATTACTGCAGAGTTAACTACAATGACATACAAGGTGCTCAGTGACTTTTGATTGTCAGACTTGAGAAAACAAAACAAAACAATGCACAACATTACAAACTATAAAGCTTTCATTACCTTGATAACATGGACATAATCTACGACTCATACTTGTTTCCAGATTAGATGGGATTCTATAACAAATTCCAAGGGGTAACTTATCATGTTTCATATAAAATATATTTTTCCATCGATGACCACAGGCCTACATTAAAGAAGAAAAATGTGCCATAAGCATATTATAAATTAAATTATTAAAAACACTCATATTAAAAAGGATGAGAAAACTAATGCCGCTTACCAAAATGTCTCCATTTTCTTTTAGTTGTCTTGACAGAGAGATTCCAAACCACTGAGCATCTGCTTCTGCTCTACACGTCTTTCCACAAATTTCAAATGGTGGCTCACCTGATATAAAAGAATTAAAAATTATCCTTTAAGAGATGCAATTAGTTTTCTCACTTTCTACAAGATCATAAACTAAGCATGTAGATGTTAATAATATGCTTTCCTTGCTTTATACATTATATGGACAATAGGAATATAACCTCTGCAGAAGCAGTTTCTTTGCGAAACTTCAAGTTTTTAAACACACCAAAGTCTTTTCAAAGCAGAAAAAATGTTTTTTATTCATTTACTTGTAAATTAAACTGATTGTATGCCACCCATATTTTACAAAAAAAAAAAAAAAGGCCAGGACAGAGACATATAAAATGATTGTACACAATTAAATTAATTAATAAAAAATTAAGACTTTAAATTTGGGCTACATTGCTTTCTATTATTTAAATTTTAAATGATCTTATAACATTACTCAAACTTATAACGTTATTCACAGCTGAAGTAGTTATATGGTTGAGTACAACATCAAGTTTCTCACTGTTCCAGTGGTTAAACTTTAGTAATTTTGTCAAATCTACTTTTCTTGTAGTATGGCCAGTCAGTTTTTAACTAAGCTTGGCATCAACCCCTATATCACTAAGTGGGTTGCAAACTGGCTCATGGATAGAACCCACAGTGTGAAAGTAGCTGACTCCAAGTCAGACTGCCGATTAGTCATGAGTGGAGTCCCACAGGGTTCGGTCCTGGGTCCTTTCCTGTTTGGTATCTACTTCTCTGAAGTTCAGGCCAACACAAAGGGACTCTGGCTGACAAAGTTCACAGACGATTGCACGTTGGGAGCTATTATTAACTTCCCAAGTGATGTTGACATCCTACATAATGGCCTGACTGTGACCATTGACTGGTGTCAGAACCATGGCCTTAAGCTCAATGCCAAAAAATGTGTTGTCATCCCCTTTGGGAAAAACCAGGTTCCCATGAATTACCACATTGATGGTAGTCCACTGAACACAGAAGACATTATAAGAGATCTGGGAACACAGCCTGACAGCAACCTCTCTTTTGACCACCACATTGCCACTGTGATCAGAAAGTCCTTCTATGTGGCACATCTCATTACTAAGAGTTTTGCATCCAGGAAGAAAGAGGTCATTGTCTCCCTCTACTCTTTCCTCATTAGGCCAGTCATCGAGTACATTGCCCCATTTGGCATGTACCTCACTAGGCACCTGCAACAACTGGAGAGGCCACAAAAGTACCTCACAAAGAGGATCCCAGGCCTTAAACTCTTGTCCTATATGGACAGACTCAAAAAACTCCAACTATTCTCTGTCTCATATCGCCTAATTAGAGATGATCTCTGCTTGACTTACAAAGCCATGTCTGACCCAGCTCGGTTAGAAATGCTACATCTAAAGAAATCTCAATCCATCCACACCACACACTCCAGAGACCTCAACCTCATTACCACAATTAACAGAACATGCTGAAGGGACAGGTTCATAACCCAGAGACTGCCCATGCTATGGAACAGACTTCCCATACATGTCAAGCAGAGAACCTCACTGACCCTCTTCAAGAGAAATCTTGATGAGTGGATGGGAAACATAAAATTCACCCTGGGGATAACATCAGTGGCTCTACTCGACAGAGGCATGGGAACTAAGGTCGGGTGGCACTATGCCAGGGTAATCCTATGGCTAGGCTTGTAAATGCCCCAGGGCCATTAGCCTAGTACACACCTATGAATCTATGAATAAGGCCACCCAAATAAAGTAATTATGTTTTGAGTCAATGATAACTAGTTCTAGTGATTAGTGATTCTAGTGATTCTACAGAAAAACTGTTTCAGTGAATTGATGAAAAAAATCCTAATAAAGTCCTGCGTTAGGCAGGAACAACCCTTCAATCCATGATGCAGTTGCTTTGGTCTCTGTACCAGCTTACTTAATATAACTTCCTCCGTGGTTGCATTGGTTCAGGGAAGCTTAAGAAATCTCACCAAAATGACTGTCCATGGAACAAAAACTCAGACTGATTCTTATTAAAACTCAGACCTATCCTGAAAAGCTGAGTAGGTCAAATATCAGACCCAGATACAAATGAGTTCTTCCAAAATTAATATAATTGAAATGGAAAGATTTCAAAAGAAAACAACTAGAAGAATATGAGATAAGTCACATGTACAACACAATGATGCACTGAACCACTAAATTAATTTATTATGAGCTGAAGAAGTGTGTTCCATGTTGAATGCTTATTTGAATACTTAAGACTTATTAAATCATGTAATAAAACATTTAAAGGAAACAAAACAGTTCATCTTGGTAATTGCTCACAGGAGTAGCAAAGCATGCCCACTCTATATTGGTATTACACCACTCACCACTTCACAACACAGGTAACAGCATACTTCCTTCAGAGCAGCCTGCAAGTGCCATTCAGGATGGAAGTTAAGGAATTCCATGCTATCAAATTTCTGACCCATTCTCTACTACTTGACATTTGCTTTCTGGAGAACAAACAGGCTGATAAGGCTCTCTGGGCAGGGAACAAGTGGGCCATAAAGATTTTGTCCAATACATGGATTCCTGTTTTTTACCTGCAGCAGAAATAAGCCAATGGAGCACAGGAAAATGAGCAATCTTGTAAATCCCAGTGACTTTTGAAGAATGAAAATTTTGCTCCGAGGGATATGAATTAGTAGGTTATTAATGTGGTGGCTTATAATGGCATTTCTCTTTCCTTATAGAACCTGAGGTAGTTGAGAGTTGCTTTCCTTTGCTTTATTTTTTCTTAGGAGATTATTAGATAGATGTGCCCTTCCAATAAAAAATATTTTGATTGGCAGGGAAATTTCTGTTAAATGGAGAGGTAGGGCTGAATATTACTTTGAAGCAAGATCTGTTTTTGTGTTTATCTAGGTTAGTAATTATATCTTTACTGGCTGACCAAAAAGTAACACTCTAGTACCAAAGTCCACTAAGAGTTGAGATTTTACATGCCCTCTGTAATGTTTACTTCTCAGCAAAAGTGTGGCTTCTCTTTACAACCTCTGACAGACAAGACAGATAGAGAAAAAGCATCTTTATAATCATATGTACACTTTAAAATGTCTACTCCAATTTGAACTGCTGCATCACCAAATCATTTTCCATTTTTCTTTTACTCTGTAGCAGACGTTTTCTCTAAAGTCATCTTTACCTGACTCAGAACTGAACATCGGTGTGACAGCATGTATATTAAGCAATTTGGAGCTCTTAAAATTAGGGTACAGAGCTTCCTTTTCCCTGCAGCTGCCCACTGTAATTCTCAACTCTCCAGAATTTCACAGAATATCCAGCGTTTTGTCACAGATTTATGGTCTGTTTCTCATAGAATTTGTGGCTTTCTGGCAAATCATTGAGGACTGAAGTAAATAAATAATGACAAACGTTTGAGTTTTAGAATTAATATCCTTCAGAAAATGTATGCCAATGCAAAACCTGTTATTGTATCAAACATCTACATTTGTGAGAGCAATAATCCCTGATTTTGGGCCTATTTTGGGATTTTATCCAAAATTCTTGCTGCAAGAGGTTGAGAGGTATGCTGCACAGTAACATCTACTCCCTATTAAAGGGTAAAGTACCTTAGGGATCTAGATTTTCTAACTAAGGAATTAGACAGAAATAGCACATGGATCTAATTTTAGATTGCTGTACCATGGAGGTATTATACATACAGTCGACCTTCCTTTTGCTGGAGTGTGTTTGACAGGGAGGAGGTTGACAGTTTAGCCTTCATTACATCATTAAACATATTTAAATGATGGTGTAGGTTCTCTTTTTTGGATTCTGGTAACATTACCATGAATAGATTTTTTTTCAAAAAAGCAAAAATCTCTGTGGACCAGTTTAACCATTAAACCATGTGATTTATAGTTTTGGTGAATATAACCTCTTTTTGGTGAAAGTATTTCACTGTGTGGATGAACCCTTGTGATCTTAGTTTAATTTAAATGACTCCGTTTGTGTCTTTTTAAAATATTCTCTTCTTCAAAGGAAAACACTGAGGTGCTCCTTTTGCATTTTCTTCCCCCCTCATAATCCTTCACTACCAGTGATAAAGACTCACATCTTTCAGTTTTAAATGGTTTACCATCATAATGTGGAATGGCACTTACACAAAACTGGAATGGTCGAATGCGTGTTTTCCAGTTTCCGTAATGCCAATCTGAAAATATTCAATTCCTCATTAGCAAATGGTAGTGTGCATTCGCTAATAAGGGACTGATGTTCTAATATCAGATCGCACTACAGTGGGGATCGGGAAATTTACCCTTTCCCTCACTGTAGTGTGATCTGTGAGTTGGAATATATAATATGCAGGGGGTATAGTGGGGGGTTCAGGGGGCGCAAAAATGCTACCGGTAACACAGGCTTTCGACATTGGAACATCCGGAGTCAATTGCGTGGTTACCATTTCTGACATTTTGGTAATTCTGTATTGCTAAATTCAGAAAACAAATTTGATCAAATTATGGAAAATTGTTTTGATTTTCCACATTTTGATAGTAAAACATTTTAAACATAGATGAATGTTGGAGCAAAAGAAAAACCAACACAGGTTCTTACTGCTCCTGCTACATAACTGTCTCCTGAATGAAACTAAGGTATACTTTGCAATAAAATTATAATCAATAATTATAATCAAAAGTAGAGGATGATAGCTTGTTCTTCAACAGAGAGGGAAAAAATCCATGACCCAAAGCTGGTCGTGGGAGATGGGAGTGAATGGCTAACACTGGTTCGATAATTCTCGGGGAGGACAGGGATGATCCCGTTGGCTTTGGTTGTTGTGTAAGAGGAGGAAGAGGAGTGCATGTAGGGCATCAACCAGAGGACCACGCATGGTATCCCAAGCTAATGACAGTAGTTCTCAGGATGCCTGTGTATGGGAGCATGGTACCAGGCAACAATGTGTGAAGCAATACCTGGGGCTAGGGTTAGACCTTAACAGAAACACTTCCATAGATTACATCCAGAATGATGTGAGATGTTGATTGGGTGACAACTGCCATGTGATTCTCAACCAGCAGACAAGCACAGTATGAATACCAGAGGGACACAGTCTAAGGCTGGGGGGGGAAAAACAGGCTAATTCAGATTAAGAGATCAGAGTATCCATCTCCAGCGGTAGCCCAAAATACCCTCAAGGCTGCCTGAATGACTGCCCCTCCAGATATCTCTTGCCCCTTTGTTAGGGAGGCTTGAAGGTTGTCAGGCATGGGAGCAAAAATTACCAAAAGAAAAATAGGAGTAAATATAGTGGAAATGTCTCCTGTGGGGTATAGCTTCTTAAGTTGAAAAAAAAAAAACAGTAGCTTTAGTTATCAATATGCAATCAAAATCTGCTACGTCCTAATTTTACACTGGATGTCTCTAATGCTGATACAAATAGCTCTATGCACTTCAATGACTATTTTTCAATCACTGCTTTTTGGAAGCCATCACTGTTGAATAAATATTTTTACAAAATTAGTTGAGGACTTTTTTTTCTTATTAGAACTTGAAATGGAAAAATCAAAGGTGTTTTCACTCCTCAGTTTGGGAATCATATATGACACCAAACATGCAGGCGGAGAGAATTCAGGATTTTTTAAATATAAACTCCTTGAATCAGATTGTCAATACACTGACCAGGGTGACAAGCATACTGGATCTGGTCTTCAAGAATAAGGGAGAGTGCTTCATATCCCCTAGTGTAATATCCTCTTTCATAAAGTTAAACCATAAAACAGTCTCCTTAGAAGTAAAAATAAAACTCAGAACCCCAACTAACACTAGAATGTTCAGGAACTACTCTATGGCTAATTTCCTACTATTAAGTGATAGCATGGCCCCATAAACATTGTGAACACTGCTGTTTATGCAGAACTGTTCATAGAAACCCTATACAAGCATGTTAGAAGCTGCATAGAGGCAACTATACCCACAAGGAATAAGTACAAAACTAACTCAAAAAATAAGCCACCCTGGTGGAATTACAACATCAACAGGTTCTATAACACAAGGCAATACACAATTGTTTGTAGAGCTCATTGTTAATGGAGCCACCTATACTGAGTGAGAAGATATAGCAAACCCACTGGCACACAAATTCTGCTCTTTTACCCCTCTCTCTCCTCCTCAACCTCCCCTCAGGAAATACCATAAAATACAACTACCCCTACCATCAGTAAGGAATAGGTCCCCAATGCTCTCAATAAGGCCAAGAATACTGCATCAATGGACCCAGACAATATCCTAGGTTACCTCCTAAACAGCATGAAACATGACTTATCACATCTTCTGGGGCATCTCTTGATTGGAACAGGCTCCCCATTCATTTGAAGCAGAGTTCCTCTGTTTAACAGTAGCTTGCAAACAGGCTTTGTGACTAAGGAATGAAGAACAGCAACAGTCATCCCTCTGCACAAAGGTGGGCCATCTAAAGTCCCTAAAAACTACAGAACCACAAGTTTCACTAGTCTTGTATGCAAAGTCATGGAAAGAATCATGATGGAAGTGATCAGTAATGACATAGGAAACCTCCAGCCACTGGACCCAACCAAATCTGGTTTAGTCAACAGCAGGTCGTGCAATGGATGAGGGCAAAATGGTTCACCCTGCCTACCTTGACCTGGCCAAGGCATTTGAAACAGTGCTGCACTAGAGCATTGTTGATAGACTCAGGAGGTTAGTTTTAAGCCCTTATGACGCCCAGTGGATAGCCAGCTGTCTCACAGACAGATCAGGAAGTTAGAATTGGGTAGTACACTTCTACAAAGAGGCTAGTCACAAATGGAATACCTCAGGGTTTGGCCAAGGGACTGCTACTTTTTGACATTTACTTCTTTGAAGTCAAGGCCAATGTGAAGGACCTTTGGCTGGCAAAATTTGCAGATGACTGCAAATTAGGGGCAGTCACAGAGTCACTCACCAATATTAATGTTCTCCTGGAAAGTTGACACAGACAGATAGCTTGTGTTAGAGCCACGGACTAAAACTAAATGCCAAGAAATGCATTCCTTCAGGAAGTCATCCACCCCTGGTAACTATCATGTTGACAACACACCCCAAAGAGTAGGGATGTGGGGACACACATAGACAGTAATCTAGCCTTTGACTATTACATGTCTGCAGTGAGGAACTCATTCTATGTTGTCAAACTTATAAACAAAGGTATGGCATCTTGGTCCAAGAAGGTCATTGTTTCACTATTTTTAGTATTCATCATACCGGTCATTGAATGTAATGTCCCCTTTGGTATGTACCTATGCAAACACATCTAACAACTGGAACATCCACAGAGGTTCCTCCCTAAAATAACACAAGGCATAAGTAACATTTCCTGTGCAGTCAGCCTCAAACCCAATCCCTGTATTCTGTCTCCTATAGGCGGTTAAAGGGAGTGCAAGGCATTGTCAGCCCCACAGTGATGGACCTCCTATGTGTCCACATAACAAGCAGCAACAGAATTACTTGTTCTAAAGATTTAAATCTTGTTGTAATATGAAAAGGACTTGCTGGAGAGACAGGTATGTATCCCAGAGAGCATCTCTTATTTGGAACAGGCTCCCCATTCATGTAAAGCAGAGTTCCTCCATATCCCAATTCAAATCTAACTTGGACAACTGAATGGGGAGTAGGAAATTCATCACTGGTTTGGCACTTGTGTCTTTAATGGACACAGGCAACCTCTAAATCAGGGGTTCAAAAAGTGTGGGCCGCTGCACCCTGGGGAGCCACGGCTTCCTCACAGGGGTGCCTCAAACTAATAATCAGTTCCACAAACTGATTTCTCATTTCGTTTTTCACCATTCAAAAAAATCACAACATAAACGAATTAAGCCATGTATGATAATAGAGTATTGCATACAGCATCGCATCCTAAGTGATTTATAACAGTCAACAAACTTATGGTATCATATAAAATTGAAAGAAATCACTCAGGCAAATGATGCAACACAGACTGTCCCTTTAAAATGAAAATGATTCATTTAATTCAGCCAGTGCAGAATTAAAAACGTCTCTTGTAGAAACTTCTGTTTTTATCTGTTAGACATAAACAGGACCATGTCATCGCCATCATATATCATCAAGGGGGTCTGCTCATAATTCACATGAAAGAATAATGGTTTTGCTTTAAATAAAAAAGAACATTTCAGCTATGCCTTGTATGAATCCTAAATAAAGTTTATTTTGTAGCTATGAAGTCTGGCACATACATTCTAACACGATCTATAACAGCATACAAAAATGGAAAACTCCACCCTTAAAAAAAATAAACCTCATAACACGCAACAACCACATTTTCAGAAAATTGAGAAAACTCATTATAACCCCACCTTCACTGGTGACACAATGACATCAGAACGGAAGAGTGTACGGAAGTTTTAGGAATATTTCAGTTACAGTAAAGTAATGTGGAAGTTTTAGTAGAAAGGGTAACACACTTATGAAAAGGTATTGGTAGGTGAGTTGATTTTATTTGCTGTACCATGTGTGTCTTTAATGTTTATATGTGTTCGTATTTTTACTATTATTTGAACTGATTTGAAAATAATCTATATAAAATACACAAGTATGAAGATTGGTGTCATTAATACTTTTCTAGAGATCTTAACGTAAAATAAGGGAGATTTTGAATATTTAAAATTTGGTGGTCTTGTGTCTTATTCAGAGATAGGAGTTTAAATATGTGGTAATTTGCAAAGTGCAACTCCTGACACTGCGAATATTTATTTATTTTATTTATTTTTATTTTACATTTGTTGACCGGGCTAGTCCAACTGGATATATGTCCGTTTTCAGTAGAGGCCCGGGGAGAAAAGCTCCATCAGTTGTACACTTTTACAAAAAGGCATAAATGGTTACATAAGAAAGATAGCAAGTAAAAACAATAATATAATCAGATAAAAAATACATTGGCATAAAAGTTCACATGACATCATAGCAAGTTAACCAGATAATATAAAAAATAAAGTTTTTTTTTTTTTTTTTTTTTGTTAACAAGGGTAATGGAAGAGAGAAGAGTTGGCATTAGTCTGGATTAGTGCAGCAGCAAAGCCAGTATTTATTGAGATAAATCTTTAGTTGATATTTGAAAAGTTGGAAAGAGGTTAAAGAAGTGATATCAGAGGGTAGTTTATTCCATGTTTTTCCAACAGAGCTGGAGAATAAACTGACACCTGCATTATTGTTAGGTTTGGTAATATTAATCAGAAGTTTATTTGAGGAACGTAGTTGTTGCAGGTTGTTGTATGGAGAAATAAGGCTAGTAAGTGTTGGTGTGTTGGTTGGCTGATATAGAATCTTATAAGCAATTAAGATCTGTTGAAGTACAAGTTGGTTAGGAAGTTCAATCCAGCCTAGTTCTTTTAGGTTCAAGCAGTGATGAGTTCTAAAAGGAGATCCAATAGCGAATCGAGCTATGTTATGATAGGATGTTTCTAGTTTCTTCATGTTGTTTTTGGAAAGATTAGTGTAAATGGGGGAAGCATAGAGAAGAGTGGAGATTAGGTGAGATCTAGCAATGGTGGACCTTGCTGTGGGTGTTAGGAAAGGTTTGATTCTGTAAAGGGATCCTATTTTTTTTATTAACTAATTTTATGGTGTTGTTGATGTGAGAGTCAAAGTTGAGGTTATTATCAATAGTTATCCCTAATAGTTTTGTGGTCAAGTCAGGAGAGATGAGTGTTCCGTCAGTGGATGTAAGAGTAAAGTAAGGTGGAGTAGATTTACGAGTAGGTGAAAAAGTAATAGTTTTGTTTTCTTGGGGTTGAGGAGTAGACAGCGGTAAGAGAACCATTGTTCTACAGCACTGAAAGCTTTTGAGTAAGTGACTGGAGTTCTGTATGAGAGTTAGCAGAGCAGATTATAGTTGAGTCGTCCGCATATTGTATACAGGTAGTATATGGGATAGCAGATTGAAGGTCATTAATAAAGATAGAAAATAGCAAAGGGCCTAGGATAGAGCCTTGAGGTACACCTAAGGAGATAGGTAGAAGATTAGAAAGTGAGTTTTTCCAAAGTACTGCCTGCTGACGATTTTCTAGGTAAGATGCAAACCAGGACAAGGCAAGATGATCAAGAGCCAGTGATTGTAGGATATGTAGTAAAAGTTTATGATTCACCATATCAAAAGCTTTGGATAGGTCGATGAAGACAGAGGAAGATAGATAGTTATTGTTACGGTTAGTGTTAATGGAGTTAGTGAAGGAGAGTAAAGCAGTAGTGGTACTGTGTGAGGGTCTGAAACCATGCTGACAGTTAGAAAGTAAGTTGTTGTTGAGAAGGTGATTTAGTACTTGTTTGTGAATACATTTTTCCATGATTTTTGCAATTGGTGAGAGGAGAGCTATTGGACGAAAGTTAGAGAAATCATTAGAGTTTCCTCCTTTATGTAGTGGGATGATGTGAGATATTTTCCAGATAGAGGGGAAGATTCCTTCCTTTATAGATCTATTGATCAGGATGGAAATAGGGTAGGCTAAGGCTTTGGCACCTATCTGTAAGAATTCTGCAGGCAGTTTGTCTGCAGAGGGAGTGGTGGGTTTTAACTTTAGGAGCAATGATGTGATAAAGGAGATAGAGACTGGTTGTAATTGGAGTGTAGGAGGTGGATTTAATGCGGATGGAGGAAGATTTGAGGTATCAGGAGATAGATGACTAGCTAGTGTTTGGATAGTGTTTGTGAAGAATGAGTTGAAGTCATTTGCTGTTTGTTTAGGGTTTTCTGGGTTAGAGTCCTGGGGATTAGGTGTAATGGAGTGACCTGGAGACAGAAGATTATTAATACTGGCCCAGAATTTTTAGGTTCCTTATTAGTGATGTTCTGCAGCTGAAGGTAATAGTTTTTTTGTCTGTCAGGATAGCTCTTTTAGTGCTGTTTCTAAGCTCTCTAAATTTTGACGATCAGTTTGATTTTTAGTGGTGCGCCATTTTGACCATGATTTATTTCTAATAATGATTTTATGCTTAGTATTATTAGTTAGCCAGGGTGCTACTTTTGATTTGGTTCTGATGGTACGAGTTGGGGCATGTTGGTCTAGAATTGATAAGAATGTAGAGTTAAAGTAATCTACTGCTTCATTAAGGGAAGATATTTCAATGAGGACCAATTACAATATTTTAGATCAGCTAGAAAATGTTCTGAGTTAAAAGTCTTTTTTGTTCTTAGTGTTCTAAGTGTGGCAGGTAAGGTTAGGTTGATTTTGTGTCTAATGACATAAGTTAAAGAATGGTCGCTTAGATCATCTGGAAGGGTACCGGACTGGTAGGTTTGTTGGGGAGTATTAATCAGAATCCAGTCTAGAATAGATTCATGGTTGTTGGATTTATTAGTTCTGGTTGGACAGTTTATGAGTTGAGAGAAGCCATATAGGTTTATGTGGGATGTAGGGTTTATACTATTAAAAGAATTCCAATCAATGTTAAAGTCACCTAGAACTACTGTTTCTTGGGGGAGGTTGTTTGACAGCAAGCTCAGGATGCATTCTAGAGTGTTAGTGTTATTTCCTGGGGGGAGATATACACAAATTATGTTAATAGCTTTATTAGGGTTGATTTGAAGTTTTGAGCTGATTACTTCTGCATTATTGTCCTGAGTAAGGTTAAGATTTATAATACTAATTTGTAGTTGTGCTTTGTACAGAATTGCTACGCCACCTCCCTTTTTGGTTTTACGGTCCAGTCTAAAGATATTATACCCGAGAGGGGTAATTTCATTATCCTTAATGGTAGGTTTTAGCCAAGTTTCGGATAAACATAAGATATCAAAATGGTGAACATCTAAAAGGGCATGGAGTTGAGAGATCTTGTTACAAATGCTACGTATATTAAGATGAGCTATGGTGAGAGAGTTGGTATAAGTGTTTGATGATATAGGAGAATCTTTGTCTTGTTTAATATAACTATTAGTGTTTGTGCTATTTGGGCCAGGGTTAGGGTGAATGTCCCCATCCAATAGTGATTGAAACAATAAGAAATATTGGAGCTGGGACTGTTTATGTAGGATGTCAATATATTTTTATTTCTTTGTTTACTTAGCTTAGGGTAAGCAAGTTTGTGGTGTTTGGTAGATATGTAGTTAGGTATGGTAGGAAGATTTAATGTGGTTAGTGTAGAAGGTGAGTTAGGTGTAGAGGTGTGCTTAGAGGGAAGCACAAGAGTAGAGGGGAGTGGGTGTTCATAGGAGGTTAGGAGATGAGTAATCACAAGAGGAGGTAAGAGTGTTAAACAGATAGTTATTTGAAAGTATATTGGGAGAGATAATGACCACATAGTGTAGGTTAGGGAAACCAATAGAGATAAAGGAAAATAGAAGGAAGAAGAAAGGAAAGTAGTGTTAAAGACTTTAAGAGGTAGTGTGGAGGAGGGTTCTGAGAAAGTTGGGTGTGGTATGAGATAAGAGGGAGGGGTTGGCAAAAGAGGGGATTATACCTGATTGGGTAGGGGTGTGTCAATATGAGGTATAAAAGTAGGACCACTGGGGGCGGGTGGGAATTGGGGGCAGGGTAGGGGAGCGGAGTGAGCCCGTAGGCTAACGGAGCGGGAAGAGCCCAGAGAAGGAGAAAGAGTGGTGAAAAACAATCAGAAGAGAGAGAGCAGAAGGTAAGTTTACTGAGATGTGTAGTAGGTGGAAAGATAGTCTGAGAAGTACAGTTATGGGTATGGATTTGGAGGGATTACAGTTGGATAGGATAGTAGGTTATGTGAAGGATTGAGATGGGTGTTAGCTAAGTGGAAGACAAAATGTGGATAGGCAGTCAAATGAGAGATAGTAAGGGAGAGGGTTGCAGAAGAGGTGCAATGGAGCAAGGTAGGTGAGACGAGGAGGAGAGTGGCAGGAGTATAAGAGACAGTAGGAAGATTGTGGAGTGCCAGATGGTGGGCAGTTAGGGAAAAAGCAACACAGTCGTAGTATCAGTAAGAGGGAGGCAGCTGAAAGGCAGTTATCTAGAATGAAACACAGTCTTAGTATCAGTAAGAAGGAGGAAGCTGACAGTGAGATAGTGAAGTATAGAAATAGATAGGGAGGGGAGGGTTGTTCACAGGACACCAAAGGGGTGGGTAGGGGAGTATTGGCTGCAGGCTAACCTGGCAGGGAGGCACACTGCGACCTACCAGTAGGTATCTACTACCTGAAGTATTACAAGGTTAGGAGTAACACATACTTCCAGGACAAGTTCCTTGCTGGGAAACGAAGGTAGTTTTAAAACTTGATAAGAATGTCCTTAGTTGAGGCTTCTGTATTGTGGCCTTCAAGTAGGGATCAAAATTCAGTAGGGTAGAGCAGGATGGGCTGGATCACAAGCTGGAATATGCAAGGGAGAAAGTAAAAACAAATTATGTAACTAAGTGAAATGTTATGTAGAAGGCAGACAAGAGACAAGTGTGCATTAGCTTACAGTAATAACAGTACTAGATAATATATAGGTAGAAGGCAGAGATGAAAGAATGTTAGATTATATCACAATATGATAAGTTATATCAGATACAAGTTATAGCAACATGATATTAAACTAGTGATATCACAGGTTAGCAATTAATTAGTAGGATAATGCAGTATAGTGAGCCTAAGACAAAAAACTCTACCAAGTTCAAAATGCATCACAAAAACAGGTTATACACAGTTAACATCCAAAGTATACTTTTTAAGGTTGCACAGGTTTGCTAAGTAAAGTTAGATATAGTAGCACAAAGGACGTAGGGGTCTATCAACATGTAAAACAGGAGTTAGGAAAATAAAAAGCCTCACAGAGCAGTTTACAGGGACAGCGAGTAGAACCTAAGTGACTGAGCAGTAATCAATACAAACTAATTGGTTACAGTAGCATTGAAACTAGATTTAGCATCAGCTCAGTTTTATGGGTTAGACCTGTAGATAAAATCTATTACTGTTAATGTATCAGCTGTGCGTATTGCACTACCGTAAACCTTGCTCATAACAGCTGAAAGAAGGCTCCACTAGCTGAACGCTCTTTAAATTCAGCATTCGCATCCAGTGTGCAAAAGTGGCTAGACTACAAAAAATAAGCGCAGCAATGATACAATCAGGTAGAGTAGATAAGAAAGACTAGCTCCTAATTGCTAAATAAGGACCCCATAATGCTATCGCTCTTCTCTCGTTCAGTCAGCGTCAGTAGCCAGTGAGCTAGACTTTTCAAATGGCAACAAAATATTCACCATAACTCGTAACTCGTAAATACTAGCATATTACACAGTTATACAGGCAACAAAGTAATTCACAATAACTAGTAACTCACAATGAAGGCAGGAAACTAGCTACCAAATGCTTCTTTAAGGCTCCACAATACTAGCGCATTATACAGTCAGCATTTGTAGCCGATAAGCTAGATAACCCAGATCAATAGTTAAAGTTACATTATCAAGACAACATGAAATAAAATAAGAAAAGCAACTACAAAGGCTGAGAGTTAACTCCGCAAGCAGAGCACTCTATGTTATCAGCATCTGCAACCGGTGAGTAAGATCAGGCAAAATGAAAGTAAAAATTGTAAAAAAAAAACAGCTGTGAGATAGTCACCACGTGCAAACGCTAAGCTGAGATAGGCGTTTCTAGCTGGTGATGAAAACATACAAACTACACATAACAAAGCACACTACAATACAGTACTGCAATAGTTAAAGTCTCATTATCAAGACGGCATAACAATAAAAGTAACAAAAGCAGGCTCCAATGGCTAAGTGTAAGCTCCGCACGCAGAGTGCTCTATGTTTTCAGCATCTGCAGCCGGTGAGCGAGGTTGGGCAAAACGAAAGTAAGAAAAAGAGAAAGCAGCTGTGAGATAGTCACCACGTGTAAACGCTAAGCTGAGATAGGCGTTTCTGGTGAATAAAACATATGCACTACACATTAACAAAGCACACTACACCTTAACAACAGCAGGAGGTGAAAAACAAACTTTACATTCTGCAGACTGAGTTCCAGCATAAATACATAAATAGATACACTTACTGTAGGACACAGCGAAACGCCAAGAGCCAGGGAATGCACAGCAGCCAACTGGAGGTTAGAGGAGTAAAGATGGCGCCTACCTGAAGGAGGTGGCTATATAGAGTAGGGGCGGAAGTTAGGCAAGAGGGGGAAGGGGTGGCAGGGTAGAAAAGGAAGGAGATTACAGACCGAGTCCAGCTACAGAGTGAAAGGCTACAAGAGAGGCATTCGTGGTGGAAAAGGTAACAGAATGTAGTGAACCCTAGAGGAGTTAGGAAACCAGGAATCAGAAGAGGGAATAGCAAGTTCAGAGGAAGGGAATGGGTGAGAGGTGAAGAAACAAGAGCCCAGAGAAAAAGAAAGAGTGGTGAAAAAACAATCAGAAAAGAGAGAGAGCAGAAGGTAAGTTTACTGAGATGTGTAGTAGGTGGAAAGATAGTCTGAGAAGTACAGTTATGGGTATGGATTTGGAGGGATTACAGTTGGATAGGATAGTAGGTTATGTGAAGGATTGAGATTGGTGTTAGCTAAGTGGAAGACAAAATGTGGATAGGCAGTCAAATGAGAGATAGTAAGGGAGGGGGTTGCAGAAGAGGTGCAATGGAGCAAGGTAGGTGAGACGAGGAGGAGAGTGGCAGGAGTATAAGAGACAGTAGGAAGATTGTGGAGTGCCAATTGGTGGGCAGTTAGGGAAAAAGCAACACAGTCGTAGTATCAGTAAGAGGGAGGCAGCTGAAAGGCAGTTATCTAGAATGAAACACAGTCTTAGTATCAGTAAGAAGGAGGAAGCTGACAGTGAGATAGTGAAGTATAGAAATAGATAGGGAGGGGAGGGTTGTTCACAGGACACCAAAGGGGTGGGTAGGGGAGTATTGGCTGCAGGCTAACCTGGCAGGGAGGCACACTGCAACCTACCAGTAGGTATCTACTACCTGAAGTATTACAAGGTTAGGAGTAACACATACTTCCAGGACAAGTTCCTTGCTGGGAAACGAAGGTAGTTTTAAAACTTGATAAGAATGTCCTTAGTTGAGGCTTCTGTATTGTGGCCTTCGAGTAGGGATCAAAATTCAGTAGGGTCGAGCAGGATGGGCTGGATCACAAGTTCCAGGACAAGTTCCTTGCTGGGAAACGAAGGTAGTTTTAAAACTTGATAAGAATGTCCTTAGTTGAGGCTTCTGTATTGTGGCCTTCGAGTAGGGATCAAAATTCAGTAGGGTAGAGCAGGATGGGCTGGATCACAAGTCACTGACAATATGTGTCTGAGACAGGGATGTTCTGAAATTATCTTCTGTGGTCCCACTTCGATTTCTCACTGGTGTCATGAAACACGGCTCAGGTGGATATCCAACATCACCTCATTTGGGGTCTTAAAAAGTTCATGTTCCTCGAAGTTCCTCAAAGTTCCACATTGAAACAGTCTGTTAAAAAAAATTCCTAACACTGAATGTGTAAGTGAAATGCATGGTAAATATAAATTACTTCATTAAAGGATCTTCTTTATAAGTAAAACCAGCACATTTTAACTATCCTATGACCTTCCTAGTTGAAGTTGCTACTAAGCCATTAGTATTTGTTCTACATTTTGCCAAATTTCTTCCACATTATGAAGGCGTGTTCCTCATTTTTGGAGATGGAATAAATGTTGCCCATTTTCTTCATGGCATTTCTGTACGTGAGACTCTGTGTCTGGGACTTTTTAATGTGCCTGTTATAGAAGCAGGTACCTTTTTTCAGGCTTGGGTTACATTTTCCAGAAACTGTCTGAATAATCTGTTCCACACTCCCCATCACCCAAGAGTTTAAGGCTGCTTATTAGTATGTAGAAACCAGACTAAATGACGAGTATATGATATCACCAATTCAATTCAGTTCAAAAAAGAGGACGCATGTGTTATGCTTTTTTATTCATAAGCAAAAACTAATGACTTTTGGGTTAGACAGATTTACGTCTACTTTTTTCAAAAGCAAAAATACATGACGTTTTGTGAGGTAGATTTTTTGCAGTATCATTCATTGAAATCTATATATTTTATTTTGCATTTTTGATAATGTGCTTATATTTTTACATATGTTTTGTCAATCAGTTTTCAGACTTGTGTTTCTCAGTACTTGTTTAGTATTAAACAGTTTGTGGTTTATTTTGCAGCTAAGCTTATTAATTCGCGGTGATCTGAGTCTAGACCTACACTGTAGCTTTTTAGCAGAATTGGCATCAAGTATAGCAGTGGTCCCCAACCTCTGGGCTGCGGAACAGTACCGGGCTGTGGAGCATTTGGAACAGGGCCATCAGGTAAGTGAATGCCTGTATGACTGTGTGTATGTGTCTGTTTGCATGTGTGAGTGAATGCGTGCATGAAAGCAAAAGAGTCTGTGTGTGAGAGAGAGATAGTACAGTTTTGTACCTACCATAAATGTAGATGTTCGAGTGCTAATACAGCTGCAGTCATAACAGATGGGTTTTGCTGCCATCAGGCGGGTCCTTGGTCGGCCGAATTCCAAAGTCTAGTTCCGGCGTCAGATGTCGTCGCTGCTTCCCTGACGTCAGTGCGACAGGGGTATAAAGGAACCAGACAACGCCATTTTCTTCAGTTTTTCTTGCCCCAGATGTCAGGTGCCCCCAGAAGGAAGGCAATACATAAATTTATGTAATAATGCAATGCAGTATAATCAAAAAAAAAAAAAAAAAACAGTAGTTGCAATCAAATACACCATAAAAGAATACCCCAATCAGTTTGTATGAAGAAGAGTTAGCCATTAGGCCTGTCCCAGAGGGGAAGGAGGGAGGGAAACCTGGACTGCAGCTGTATTAGCACTCGGACATCTACATTTATGGTAGGTACAAAACTGTACTATGTTCATCGTGCATACAGCTGCAGTCATAACACGGGGTAGAATACCAAAGCTAAAAAACGGGTGGTAGGCACTAGGTGGAACAAGGAGGAGCCAGGATGCCCTGCAAGACTGCAGTGGCAAAGCCTGCTCTAGATTTGGAGTATAATGGTAGGTGATAGTGCTTGAAGAAAGGATGTACAGAACTCCAAGTGGCAGCTTCCAAAATATCTTTGGTAGGAACCCCCCTGAGGAAAGCTGCAGAGGTGGCTGTGGCCCTTGTGGAGTGAGACCTGATGCCTGCAAGTACAGTTTTACCATGAAAAGAGTAACAAAAGCGTATGCAGTGGGCTATCCATTTTGAGATGGTCTGTTTGGAAATAGGCTTCCCTTGAGCTCCTGTAGCATAGGACACAAAGAGTTGCTCTGATTTTCTGAAAGGCTTTGTTCTGTCCAAATAATAACGTAGCTGCCTATGAATGTCCAAGGAATGTAGTAGTCTCTCCCCTTTGTTGTGAGGATTAGGGTAAAAGGTAGGTAAGTGGATAGCCTAATTCAAGGCTACCCTGGATACTACCTTTGGCATAAAGGAAGGGTTGGTTCGCAAGGATTCTCTGTCCTGATGGAAAATGATGAAAGGCTGCACAACCATGAGGGCTTGTAGTTCCGAAACCCTGCGAGCTGAGGTGATAGCCAGCAGGAAGGCTGTTTTCCAGGACAAATATTGCAGTTCTGTGGAGGCAGCTGGCTCAAAGGGAGGCAAAGTAAGTTTTTCTAGAATGAAATTGAGGTCCCAAGCAGGTACTGGTTGTTTCCTTGGGGGTTTTATATTCTTAGCCCCTCTGAGGAACTGTCTTAAGAGGGGGTGAGAGAATAAAGGAGGATCAGTGTTGTATTTTGCAGAAATGGCTGAGGCATGGATTTTGATGGAGGAGAATGAAAGTCCTCTGCTTAGCATCTCAGCTAGGTACTGTAATACTTGAGGTAAATTCAGTATTCCAGGGTTCTGGCCCTTTTTCTCATTCCAAGCACAAAACCGTTTCCATTTTGCGGAGTAGGCTTTTCTAGTAGAAGGTCTTCTGGCCTCTAAAATGACATCCTGCACCTCCTTGGAGAGTAGGGTCTGTTGTGATTTTAAGGAATCTTCCTTGCGGCTAGATTGAGTGTTTTCAGCTGACTGTGAAGGGTTTTGAAGTTGTGCTGAGTCAGTAGAAGAGGCATTAAAGGCAGGATCCATGGTGGGGAATGCGTCAGGCTCCTCAGGAGTGGGTACCAGTGTTGTCTTGGACAGTCTGGAGCAATGAGAATCCTCTTTGGTCTGTCTGCTCTGGTTTTTAATAGAACTTTGGGCAGCAGAGGAAGAGGTGGAAAGGCATAAACTGTCATTGCTGTCCAGCTGAAAGAGAGTGCGTCCACTTTCCAGGCCTGTGGATGAAAGGTCCTTGAGCAGAATTTTGCCAATTGGTGATTTCTGTGGGAGGCAAAGAGATCTATGTCTGGCCTTCCCCATGCTTGAATTATCTTTGAAAAAACTTGAGGATGCAACTTCCAATTCATGTGGAACTGTCATATTTCTGCTTCGGTTGTCTGCCAGCATGTTTTCCTTGCCTGTCAGAAACTGTGCTTGAAGCTCAATTTGCAATTCCAGAGCCATGTTCCAAAGAGACATGGCTAGCCTGCATAGGGGGTATGAATGGGTTCCTCCCTGTTTATGTACCACATTACTGTGGTGTTGTCTGTCCTTATCAATAGCTGGCCTGGATGCAGCAGTTCTTTGAAAGCTGTAATAGCATTTATTACTGCTAGCATTTCCTTTTGATTGATGTGTAGGTGCTTTTCTTTTTGGGACCATTTGCCCTGAATGCACCGATCTGTCATGTGTGCCCCCCAGGCGTAATCCGAGGCATCTGTTGTGATGACTTGATTTGCTTGAGGCTTGCAGAATGGTAGACCTGTGTTTCTTTGGCATGCTTGAGCCCACCACAGAAATTCCTTTTGAAGACATGGAATCAGTGGCATTATTGTTTCCAAACTGTGGCTGTGTTGAGACCATAGGTTTTTTAGGTACCATTGAAGTTTCCTCATATGCAGCTTTGCACATGGGATTAGTAGGATGCAAGATGCCATGAATCCCAGAGCCTGCAGGATTTTCCTTGCAGTCAGCCTGGTGAAAGTTGCCAGTATTCTGAAGTATTGAGTTAGTTGCCCTTGTTTCTCTGGCATAAGGTAGGCCATCTGGGTGTTTGTATCCAAGCTGGCATCCAGGAAAATTATTGTTTGAGAGGGTATTAGTCTTTACTTCTTTTTGTTGACTGTGTATCCGAGAGATTTCAACAACATTATTACATATGCCAGGTGTTTCAGAAGTATGTGCTTGCTGTCCGCTTGGATCAGGCAGTCGTCCAGGTATGGGTATATTTGTATCCCTTGAAGTCTGCAGAAGGCAATTACTGATGCCAGGCATTTTGTGAATACTCTGGGCGTAGTAGATAAGCCAGAGGGCAATGCAGAGAATTGATAATGGGTTGAACCTGCAAGAAATCTGAGGTATCTTCTGCAATCTTGTCTGATTGGGACATGCAGGTATGCCTCCTTGAGGTCCAATGTTACCAGCCAAGACTCCTTGCCCAGCATGGGAAGAAGCTGCTGTAATGTGAGCATCTTGAATTTTGGCACGAGTCAAAATGTGTTTAGGATGAATAGGTCCAAAATAGGTCTCCAATCTTTTCCCTTTCTTGGTACCAGGAATAGTCTGGAATAAAAACCTTGACCGTGTTCTTGTGCAGGTACCTCTTGAATAGCTTTCATGTCCTTGAGATCTGAAATTTGTTTTTGTGCCTCTGCCCTTTGATTGTGTGGCAGGTTTGGCATGCCTCTCATATTTGGAAGGGTGTGAAAGTGGAATCTGTAGCCTCTGTCTATAATGTCCAGGATCCATTTGTCTTTTGTGACAATATGCCAATTTTTTGAAAATAATGCCAGTTTTCCGCCTAAAGGTGCTGCCATTTGAGCCTAGCTTGGCATGCAAAGGGGAAAGTCATTGGTTCTGCTTTCTGAATGGCTGTGAACTATCCTTGCCACCTCTTTGTGTAGGTGCTTGCCATTGTCTTCCTCTAAACAATCCTTGAGATTGCCCTCTACCCCTCAGGCGCCTGTATCTACCTTTTTGGGGTCTTTCCATGGCTGGAAAGGACCAATTTTTGGAAGGCCAATTTCTACTGAAACGTGGAGGTTGTACCTGTAGGAAATCTTTCACTGTTTGCATTGATTTTGCCTTTTCCTCCATTTTCTTTAATACCTCCTCAGCTTTAACACCAAACAATACATCTTTTTGCAGAGGTGCATCCAGTAATTTAGCTTTAACATGATCTGGTAAAGTTTGCTCTTTGAGCCAAGCATGTCTCCGTATGACTGATCCTGTAACAGCAGCTCTACATGAGGCCTCTAAAGCATCAAAACCACATTGTAAGGTATGTTTACCCACTTGTTCTGCACTATGTAACAAATCCTGCAACTCCTTCAAGTCTGGTTGTTCAGGTTGTGACATTTTGCTTTTCAACTGTGATAACAGAAACTGTTGGTACTTTAACATATGGAACTGACAGTTTAATGCCCTCATGGTTAAGGTGGCCGAGGTGTATACCTTCTTCCCCCACCTTTCTAAAGCTCTGGAATCTCTCTCTGAAGGTAATGGATTTTTAGCAGTGGAGGCCTTAATTCCCTTGGGACCCTGTGAAATAGTTTCTGGGTCAGCCGCATGGCTTTTGTATAGAAATTAGTGTGAATCAGGAACCCGGTAATACCTGTCAGGCTTGACTGGAGCTGGAGGTAAAGAATCTGGGTTAAGGCAGGCCTCCAAATACACATCATCTAGTATGTCTAAGACGGGAGGTATAGCCAGAGGCCTGTGCTGAGGGAGCAAGAGGAAATCCCTAAGCCTTTTCTTGGAGTCTGAGTACTCTTGGCCTTCCCAGTGGAAGTGTTCCCTCAAGGTGTGTAAGGTTTCCCCAAAAGAGTAATCCTCGGGGGGGGGGGGGACAGAGGGAATGGACTCCTCTGCATCAGAATCTTCAAAAGGGGAGTAAGAATGTTCCTGGTCTTCAGAATGTTCTGAAATAATGGAGGCCTGGTCTGAGGAAGGGGATTCTTCCTCCACTCTGGGCCTTTTGTCCAGAGGGGGTTGAGAATCCCTGATAAGAGTAATCAAATCCTCAGCCATTTTGAGCATCTGCTTTTTAGGCATGGGGCCTTGAGAGGGGCCCTGTGGGGCTTGTATTTTAGTATGCATGGCTGCTTTAGACTTAGTGAAAGCCTTGATGGAAAAAGAAGAGGAAGGCCTGAAGACACCTTGAGAGGTGGCAGGCCTGTCTAAACTCTGAGTTTCACTGCCAAGAGTGGCTTCGGTATCGGTAGTCAGGGTGTGGGCCGAAGAGCCTGTGACCTCGGGCACTGAAGACACTGCCAAAGAAGTGTCATCGGTAGTCAGGGGCTGCGTAGGCACCTCACTGAGAACCGGACCACCTGTAGTCGGCTTTGGCGTGGTGTCGGTAGAAGTCGTGGACCTCGTATGTTGGTCCTTATCTTTGCGTCTTTTACTTAAAACTGGAGTCGGAGTATCCGACGACATAATGAAATTAAACTTTTTGCCAAAATAGTGTTGGGCGAACTCTGCCCGATGCTTAATAGTGCGTCTGTTGAATGTAGCACAAAACCTACAGGCCAAGATGTCGTGGTCTGGGCCTAAGCAAGGAATGCAGAGGGAATGAAAATCCTTATGCGGTATTTGCTTCCCACATGAAATGCAATTATCCCAACGGGGTACTTAGCTTTCAAGAAGACTTCGGTTGAAAAATATTAGTAATCTCAGGAGCTGGCCGACCGGCACTTGCGAACTGATTCTGCTTCGGGCACCGCGCAACAAGAAAGACTGAAGAAAATGGTGCCGGCTGGTTCCTTTATACCCCTGTCGCACTGATGTCAGGGAAGAAGTGACGACATCCGACGCCGGACCTAGACTTTGGAATTCGGCTGGCCGAGGTCCCGCCTGACGGCAGGAAAACCCATCTGTTATGACTGCAGCTGTATGCACGATAAACATCGGGAGAGTGAGAGTGATGTGTGAGTGAATGCAGGAATGAATGAAGAAGTGGCTGCATTTGTGTGTGAGATCGGGGTGTGAGAGCAATCTATGAATGAGTGCAGGAATGAATGAAGAAGTGGCTGTGTGTGTAAGATTGGGAGAGTGAGAGTGATGTGTGAATGAATGCAGGAATGAATGAAGAAGTGGCTGTGTGTGTGTGTGTGAGAGATCGGGAGAGCTAGAGAGATGTGTGAATGAATGAATGAAGAAGAGGCTGTTTGTGTGTGTGATCGGGAGAGTGAGAGCGATGTGTGAATGAATGAAGAAGTGGCTGTGTGTGTGTGTGTGTGAGACTGGGAGAGTGAGAGCGATGTGTGAGTGAATGCAGGTAAGAATGAGGAAAGTACAGTTGTGTACACTTATCATAAATGTAGATGTTCAAGTGTATTTACTGCTGCCATCATCACATTTGGGTTATCTGCCTGCAGGTAGCCCTCAGTTGGCCTGAATACCAGAGTCTTGGGATTTCTGCATTGGATGCTGTTGCTTCTTACATGACGTCAGGTCATCAGGGTATAAAACATGCAGCTGATGCCATTACATCAGTTTTTCTTGCCCCAGATGTCAGCTGCCCCTAAAATAGGAAGCAATTACATGGTATGGAACACCCTCAACAAAAAGCAAATACACCATGATATAAGATATGCCAAACAAAAAAAAAAAAGGTAGGTAGAAGTAAGGAGAAGTCAGGGGACTGGAGGGAGTGTAACCAGGACTGCAACAGTGAATACACTTGAACATCTACATTTATGATGTGTACACAACTCTACTATGTTCTTTGTGTTTCACTGTTGCAGTCATCACATTTGGGTTGATTCCCAAAGCTAAGGAAGAGTGGAGATAGTTAAGAAGTATTAGGGCTGGCAATCAGGCCCTGTATGACTGCTGTGGCAAATCCAGCTCTGGATTTAGAAAAGATAGGTAAGTGGTAATGCTTGGTGAAAGTGTGTACAGAGCTCCAGGTTGCAGCTTCCAGGATGTCCCTGGTAGGGAGTCCCCTGAGAAATGCTGTAGAGGTTGATGTAGCCCTAGTGGAATGTGTTCTGATCCCCTGTGAGGTAGGTTTCCCATGTTGCTTGTAACAGAAATGGATACAGCTTGCTATCCATTTAGAAAAGGTTTGCTTTGAAATGGCTTTGCCCTCTGCCCCTGCAGCAAAGTTGACTAGCAGCTGGTCAGATTTTCTGAAAGGCTTAGTCCTGTCCAGATAGAACCTGAGCTGCCTGTGCACGTCCAGGGAGTGCAGGATCATTTCCCCTTTAGGGGAAAAAGTTGGAAAATGAATGGATTGGTTTAAAGCCACACTAGATACCACCTTGGGCATAAATGATGGGTTAGTCCTGAGGGAAACCCTGTCTGCATGGAAGATAATGAAGGGTTCCACAGCCATAAGGACCTGCAATTCAGACACTCTCCTTGCTGAAGGGATGGCTAAAAGTAAATCTTTCTTCCATGACAGGAATTTTAACTCTGTTGTGGCAGCAAGTTCAAAGGGTGGAAGCGTGAGCTTTTCCAATACAAAAGTTAAGGTCCCAGGCAGGAGTGGGAGCTCTCCTGGGGATCTTAAATTTTTGGCTCCTCTCAGGAACTGTTTGACCAGAAGATGAGAGAAAAGGAGTGGCTCGGTATTATAATGAACTGAGATGGCAGAGGCATGAATCTTAACTGAAGACAAGAATATGCCTTTGTGGAGCATTTCTGTTAAATAATGCAGTACATGCGGTAAGCTGGGCACAGTTGTGTCCATTCCCTGAGACTGGCTCCAGGAGCACTATCTTTTCCACTTTTCCGAATAGGAATTTCTTGTACTAGGCCTCCTTGCCTCAAGAATGACATCCAACACCTGCTTACTGAGAGTTGCTGGTGAAGAATGCACTGGATGAGCCATGCTGCTAGGTCCAGGGTCTGTAGGTGAGGGTGCAAAATGGTGGCAGCCCTATCAGACTGTGCAAAAGAGGGTACCAGTGCTGGTGTGGCCAGTCTGGTGCAATCAGGACTGTCCTTGGCTTGTCCTGTTTAATCTTTAGTAGGACCTTTGAGAGAAGGGGCAGAGGGGGAAAGGCATAGACTGAGAGGCTTTCCCAGGTGAAGGACAGGGCATCCACTTTCCAAGCTTGGCTGTGGGGAGTTCTGGTGCAATATTTGCTCAAATTATAGTTCTGAGGGGAAGCAAAAAGGTCCACCTCTGGTGTCCCCCACCTGTTCCTCAACAGCTTGAATATTTTGGGTTACAGTTTCCACTCGTGTGGGTCCGTGAGATTTCTGCTTAAGTCATCTGCCAGTGAATTTAGTTTGCCTGGCAGGAATTGAGCTTACAGTCTGCTCAAGGCTGTGTTACACAGAGCCATGGTTAATCTGCAATGTGGGTAGGAATGGGTTCCCTCCTGCTTGTTTATGTACCACATAACTGTGGTGCTGTCTGTCTTTGCCAATAGCTGTCCTGGAAGAATAAGGTATTTGAAGGCTGTCAGAGCATTCTCTACAGCTAACATTTCTTTTTGATTGATGTGCAGGTGCCTTTGCTTTGGGCTCCATTTGCCCTGAATGCACTGCCCTGCCATGTGATTCCCCCCATGCATAGTCTGTTGTGTCTGTTGTTAGGGTTTGGGTGGAAGGGGGTAGAGTGAAACAGAGTCCCTTGTTGTGGTTGCAGGCCTCTGCCCACCAAAGGAACTCTGTCCTTAGACAAGGAATGATAGGAATCATTGTTTCCAGGTCCTGAGAATGTTGACACCAGAGACTTTTTAAGTACCATTGAAGTTTCCTCATATGCAGTCTTGCATATGGAATTATTAGAATGCAAGAGGCCATGAACCCTAGGGCTTGCAGTATTTGTCTTGCAGATAGCCAGATTTTGGTGGCCAGTAGATTGAAGTAGTTTGTCAAATAAATTTGTTTCTCTGGAGTGAGGAATGCCATCTGGGAAGTTGTGTTCAAGCTTGGTCCCAGAAATACAATCTGTTGGCTGGGTACCAGCTGTGATCTCTTTTTGTTGATGGTGTACCCCAGTGAAGTTAGAAGTCTCTTTACAAATGCCAGGTGCTGTAGTAGCAATTCCTGACTGCCCACCTGAATCAGGCAATCGTCCAAGTATGGGTAAATTTGAATTCTTCTCTGCCTGCAATATGCAATGGCTGGAGCTAGACACTTTGTGAACACCCTGGGTGAGGTAGATAAGCCAAAGGGAAGTGCAGAGAACTGAAAGTGCATAGAGTCTGCTCTGAAGCATAGGTATTTGCTATTCAGGAACCTTTGGCTAGCATAGGAAGCAGCTTGTGGAGAGTTAGCATTTTGAATTTTGGAACTACCAGAAAGGTGTTGAGAATAGACAGATCCAGGATAGGATGCCAAGAGATTTCTTTTCTGGGTACCAGATATAGTCTGGAATAAAAGCCTTGTCCCCTTTGTTCTGCTGGGACAGGTTGAATAGCCTTAATACTGAGAAGAGAAAGTACTTGTTTTTGGGCCTCTGCCCACTGGTTTGGGGGAAGGTCTGGTCATCCGCTTAGGTTTGGGAGTGAGTGGAAGTGGAATCTGTATCCCTTGGAAACAATATTTAAGACCCATCTGTCCTGGGTAATATGCTCCCAGTTTTTGGCATGTAGGGCAAGTTTCCCTCCTATAGGTGCAAGTACTTGGACAAGGCTTTGAAGAGTTAAGGATAAGTCATTGTGCAATTTTATCATAGGATGGTGGCTTACTATTCCCTGTTTTGGAAGTGGGAGCACTCCATTGCTTAGATCTGTGCATAACCTGAGACTGAAGTCTTGGTGGTCTGCTGCCCCTGGGCTTGGACTGAGAAGGCCTGGAAGGGACTGGAAAAGACCAGTTTTTGAAGGCCAATGCCTACTGAATCTAGGTGGCTGTACTTGTAAGAAATCAGTTTGCATAGATTTAGCTTTCTCTTCCATCCTTTTGAGAACTTATTCAGCTTTATTGCCAAATAGACGCTCTTGGTATAATGGTGCATCTAGTAATTTTGCTTTGACATGATCGGGCAAGTTTTGTTCCTTAAGCCAAGCATGCCTCCTTAGAACAGACCCAGTGACAGCAGCTGTGCAAGATGCTTCTAAGGCATCAGATCTACATTGGAAAGTATGTTTACCAACTTGGTTAGCAGAATGCATTTACTCTTGTATATCTTTGTGTTCTGCACAATCAGGAATCAACATCATTTTCTGTTTAATTAGCTCCATAATATGCCGCTGATACTTTAACATATAAAACTGGCAATTTAAAGCCCTAATGGCAAGAGTACAAGAGTAGCAGAGGTGTATACCTTCTTACCCCATCTGTCTAAAGCCCTAGAATCCCTGTCCAAAGGGGGTAGGATTTTTGGCAGTTGTAGCCTTAATGCCTTTAGGTCCCTGTTTAATGGTCTCTGGATCTGCAGTAGGATTCTTAAAGAGGAATTTGTGGGAGTCAGGTACTCTATAGTACCTGTCAGGTTTCCTGGGAGTTGGAGGCAAAGTATCAGGGGTAAGGCTGGATTCCAAAAAGACATCTTCTACAATTTCCAGAACAGGAGGGATAGCTAGAGGCCTATACTGAGGCAAGTTTAAAAATTCCCTGAGTCTCTTTTTGGACTGAGAGTAGTCCTGGCTCTCCCAGTGGAAATGCTATCTAAGGGTATGCAGGGTTTCACCAAAAGAAAAATCCTCTGGAGGGAAAGCAGATGGAATGGAATCCTCTGCATCAGAATCCTCATCGGGAGATAAGGGTGTGTCCTAGTAATTCGAAGGGTCAGAGTTATTCCTGATCTGAAGAATCAGAAGGAAAATCAGTTCTTGGTCTCTTTGAGAGAGAAGGCTGACTTCCCGTAATTAAAGTAATGAGATCTTCAGCCATTCTAAGCATTTGTTTTTGAGGCATGTGGGCCTGAGAATGTGCTTTAGTTGTCTGTTTCCTAGGCGTAGTGCGAACTTTAGGCCTGAGCAATTCAGTATTTTTAGTTTCAAATGAAGTCATCAGTTTACTATGAAAATTGGAAGGCCTGAATACACCCTCAGATGCCGGTGCCTGCACAGTGGCTTTGGACCCATTCAAGATAGAGACATCCACAGGTTCCATAGTTGAAGAAGCATCTCGAGACATACCAGACTCCGAATGGATCTCAGTAGAGGCCTGTGATAAATAAACAGAGATCTCTCAGGGTAAGGTACCTGCTATGTCCCCAAACGAAAAAATATCAATATCAAGGTGCAGGTACTCCACGACTATCGAAGCCAACCATCAACCAAAAAAGCAAAAATCAATAAAAAATTTTTATACTTGAACAGTAAAAGAACTTTCCATGGGTTGTTAGCGCTTTCACGTCTACTCTGGACGCTTCTTCAGAATTTAATAAAACACTTCATCACTTCTGTATTTAAACACTTATCAATTAAACAGTTAACCAATGAAAGCCTTTGTACGAATACATAACTATAACAAGTCAGAAACTTCTAAATAGATAAAAAGTCAGAAATTTATATTATGAAAATTAAAACTTCAAAATTCAACATTGACATTAAAATGGATGTAGTAATAGATTATAACTGTTATTAACATTTCAGATGGCAAATAGCATATAAATATTTAAAAATACAAGAGCATATAAAAACAGCATGTAATAAAAACATTTCAAGTGTATGAAACTACTGAAAAACTTCTAAAAATACATATTCCTACTAACACCAAGATTCATGAAAAAGTCAAAGGTATAGCAAGAAATAACTGCTAATGCTTAAGATGACGACTGACTAGAAAGGGTTTCAAAGTAACCCTCTCATTGAGGCCATGTCCTTCATCTGCTTTCATTCTGATGATCCATTTACATTCTTCCCTTTCAGTGAAGTTACTTACATTGCCTAATCTCAATGTGGTGTGTATCAATTCAATAACTAAGAACTCAAAGGTGTGTGTGGTGCCTTGCAATAGAACATGTCTAGCCAGTGCGTTCCTGTCATTCTCCCTGTTGATTGCATATAAATGCTCTCTAACCCTTTCCCTCAACGTTCTATTCGTCATGCCGACATAGAAACCCTTGCATTTGGTGCAGATGGCTAAATAAACTATGTTCCTTGTCCTACAGTCTGCATAATGATCGAATTTATATAGCACACCTGTGTCCGGGTGCCTAAAGTTATTCCTGCCCAGTATATATTTGCACTGACTGCAACTGAGACATGGAAAAGGTACCCATTCTAACAATGAGTGGTTGATCTTGAAGTCGCCTTTCATAACATAACATGTTCCTTAAAGATCTAGTATTCTTGTAGGAAAAACTGGGGTGAGGACCTACAAGTGCTCTAAGCCTATCATCCAACTGTAGGATACCCCAGTTCTTTCTAATGACATTAGTAATACTCTTGTTCTTGTTGGTATATGAAAGTACCATCCTCTTTTTACTTCTAATAAATGGCCTGCTTTGTTCCACCTGTTCACTAGTTGCTATCCTAATGTAGGGTCTTGTTTCTTCATTGCGTTCTGTTTGTTGCAGGACTATCAAATCATTGTCATGGTAACTCCTTGATTTAAAGACAGCATCTAAGCCTATCAATACATTCCTACATGCTGAATCATCGCTTGTTAGGCGTGAACAGCGTGCTGCTTGATTCTTAACAATGTTCTTGTGTATGTAGGGAGGATGCATACTATCACGATGTAAGTATGTGTTCTTTCTACAGTGTTTCCTGTAAATGTTGGTAGTGAAACACCCATTATGCTTCCTGATGTTAACATCTAAGAAGTCAATCTGGTGACATGATCTCTCCCCAGTCAGCCTAAGAAAAGATGTGGTGTTGTTGATGTAACTTAAAAACTCATCTAAGATAGTAACATCACCATTCCAAACAAAAAACACATCGTCCACAAAACGTTTATAATACTTGAGGTGCTATGAATAAAACTCATTTCCAAAGATATACATAGATTCCCAGTAGGCTAGTATAAGGTTTGCATAAGAATTGGCACATGACGTGCCCATCGCTACCCCTGAAGTCTGCAGATAATAACCATCACCATATAAAAATACATTGTTTTCTAACACTAATTCCATCAGCATGGTGATCATAATCACTTTGTTGTTAGTCATGCCCTTCTCTAGAAGAAAAAGCCTCAGGAAGTCTATCCCTATATCATTAGGTATGCAGGTGAATAAAGACTGAACATCTAAAGTCATCATAATGTCATTCTCCAAGTATGCTTTTTCAACAACACTCTCAGCTAGAGATTCCAAAGTATCTCTCAAAATGGAGAAGGTAGAATCAACTATAGGTCTAAGTTGCTTCTCAGTATAAATTGAGATACATTCAGTTAGCCAGCCTCTCCCTGAGACTATAGGTCTGAAGGGTGGGTCAGACAATGTCTTATGCACCTTCGGAAGACCTCTGATGATAGGTACCAAAGGTTTTTCAACTAGAAAATAATTACAGAGATCACGGTTTATAATATTGGACATCAACATATCATACAATGAGGCATGAAGTTTACTAATAACCTTGTTTAGATCATACATGTTTATTTTTTTATATGTGGTTTCATCCAATAACATTTCTAACATTCTATTGTTATAATATACACTATCAAACAACACTATTGCACCACCTTTATCCGCTGGGCGGATAACTATAGTATCATCGTTTTGTACACTTTTTAAAGCTGCTGTTTCTTGTCGGCAAAACCTGTTTGTTCAAACAACATATAAAAATCAGAGACGCAGACAGCTGTAAAATCTAGGATAGGCCTTTACTGAGTGCAAAACACAAGCGCTTTCACAATATAGCTTCTTCAGGTGTAACAAAGCACTTAAAACAGACACACCTATATACTCACTGCATATCACATGTCTAAAGTCATATGACTAAGCATCACTAAAGCAAATCCTTTAAAGCTATACTAACATGAATTATATTTATTTATTTATTTTATGTATTTTATTTTATTTTACATTTGTTGACCGGGCTAGTCTAGCTGGATCAAAGTCCATTTTCAGTAGAGGCCCGGGGAGAAAAGCTCCACAGATAAAAGCTAGGTAATTGAAAAACAAGTACAATACATTTATGAGACAGGCAATGAGCAAAATACAATGATATTAGTCCAGGTATGGTTGTACAAATCTAAGAAAAAACAAATAATACCAACTATGCATTGAATACTTTCATACTACTTACTGAAGTTCAAATGTAATGGATACTTATAAAAACATTAATTGTAAAAATAAATTTATTTATTTATTTTTTTTAATTCATGTTTGAGAATAGTAGTAACAATGTAATCATTAAGTCATTATGTGATCAGAGAGAAACATTACAGAGTTGATTAAAGAAACATGAAAGTAGAAAGATGAGAGCAGGTTAGTCTGGATTGGTGCAAGAGCATAGCCAGAAATTGTTTAGATGTGAAAGAAGTTGTTTTTTAAAGAGAGGAAGAGTGGGTAGAGAGGAGATGTGTGTGGGGAGGTTATTCCACATTTTACCAACTGAGTTTGAGAAAAGGCAGTTTCCTGCAGAATTTGTAAATCTAATAGTGTTGACTTGTAGCTTTTCGGAGGAGCGTAGTTGTTTCAGGTTGCTGTAAGGAGTCAAGAGGTTGCTAAGGGCTGGTGTTTTTGATGGTTGATAAAGAATTTTATGTGCTATTAGAAGTTGTTGATAGATAAGCTTGTTAGGAAGTTCCAACCAATGTAATACTTTTAGGTTTAGACAGTGGTGGGTTCTATACTTAGATGCTGTGGCAAATCGAGCTATATTGTGGTAAGATGTAGTTAGTTTCCTAAGGTTACCTTTAGAGATTAGTGTAAATAGGGGAAGCATACAGCAGGGTAGAGATAAGATGGGATTGTGCTAAGGTGGTCCGTGCTTTGGGTGTAAGGAAGGGTTTGATTCTATACAGTGAGCCAATCTTTTTATTCACTGTTTTTATTGTGTTATTGATGTGATAATCAAAGTTAAGATTATTATCAATAGTAACACCTAGCAGTTTTGTAGTAGAGTCAGGGGAAATGTGGGAATTATCACTTGCAGTAATAGTGAAGTTTAGTTGAGTAGATTTGTGGGTAGGTGAGAATAGTAATAGCTTAGTTTTTTTGGGGTTCAGGAGAAGACATCTTTTTGAGAACCATTGTTCTACGGTTGAAAAGGTTGATTGGGTCAGAGACTGGAGTTCTATTTGAGAGGAAGCTGTACAAATTATGGTAGAATCATCTGCATATTGTATGCAGGTAGTGTTTTGGATAGATGATTGGAAATCATTAATAAAGACAGAAAATAAAAGTGGGCCTAGTATAGATCCTTGGGGTACTCCTAGAGAGATGGGTAGTAGAGCGGATAGAGAATTTTTCCAGAGTACTGCTTGTTGCCGGTTTTCAAGATAGGATGAAAACCAGGTTATTGAAGAGTAATCCAGGGCAAGGGATTTAAGTATGTGTAGAAGAAGTGTATGGTTTACCATATCGAAGGCTTTTGATAGGTCTAGGAAAAGTGAAGAGGTTAGTTTGTTGTTGTTACGGTTGCAGTTGATAGTGTTGGTAAAAGAAAGTAGAGCTGTGGTAGTACTGTGTGAGGGTCTGAATCCATGTTGAGTGTTAGCTAGTAGGTTGTTATGGAGGAGATGGTTGAGTAGTTGTTTGTGTATACATTTTTCCATGATTTTGGCTAGAGGAGATAATTGTGCAATGGGGCAAAAGTTAGAAAGGTCAGTAGATTTACCTCCTTTGTGTAAGGGTATGATGTATGATATTTTCCAAATTGCTGGGAAAGTACTTTCTTTTATGGATCTGTTTATTAGGATAGAGACAGGGTAGGCAATAGATTTAGCTGCTACTTGCAGGAATTCAGCAGGAAGCTTATCTGCTGAGGGGGTAGTGGGTTTCAGTTTTTGTAAAAGTGATTGTATATAGGAGGTGGATATGGGTTGAAGTTGAAGGGGAGGGAGAGAGTCGTCGATCCTACTTAAGAGCAGCTGAGAAGTGTCAGGAGATAGGTAGTCAGCTAGACTCTGTATGGAAGTGGTAAAGAAAGTATTGAAGTTGTTGGCTATTAAAGAGGGATCATCAGGGTCAGAGTCCTGTGGGTTGGGTGTAACTGTTTTGCCTGGGGTAAGTAGATTGTTAATAGTAGACCAGAACTTTTTTGGTTCTTTTGTAGTGGATTGCTGAAGTTTACAGTAATAATTCTTTTTATCTGAAAGGATGGCACTTTTGGTACTGTTTCTAAGCTCTCTAAAGGTTTGATGATCTGTTGGGTTTCTAGAGGAACGCCATTTGCTCCAAGATTTATTTCTGAGTTTTATTTTATGTTTAGTATTAGAGGTTAGCCAGGGTGCTGTTTTAGTTTTTATTCTAATGGTGCGACTTGGGGCATGTTGGTTTAGGATTGCAAGGAATGCTGAGTTGAAGTGCTCAACAGCCTTGTCGAGTGTGAGGTGTTTTAGAGGGGTCCAGTTGTATTGTGAAAGTTCTGTTTGAAATAGCTCGGGATTAAATTGTTTTTTGGAGTGTAGTGTTTTGTGAGAGGAAGGTAAGTTTAGGTTAGTTTTAGCTCTAATGGTGCAGGTGAGGGAATGATCACTTAGGTCATCTGGAAGGATGCCAGTTTGGTAGGTTTGCAGGGGGGAGTTAGTAAGGATCCAGTCTAGGGTAGTTTCTTTGTTGCTTTTTTTATTGATTCTAGTGGGACTATTAATGAGTTGTTTGAAACCATGAAGGTTTATATGGGAAGTAGGGTTAGTATTGTTACATGGTTTCCAATCAATGTTAAAGTCCCCAAGGAATAGTGTTTCTTGAGGGAGTTTATCAGAGAGTTGTTCTAGAATTTGTTCTAAGGTGGGGATATTATTTCCTGGGGGTAGATAAGCACAAATGATGTTTATTGCTTTAGAAGTGTTGATTTGTATTTTGGAGCAGATTATTTCGGCATTGTTGTCTTGGGTGAGGGTAAGGTCAAGAAGAGTAAGGTTTAGGTTTGTTTTATATATGATTGCTACTCCCCCACCCTTCCTGGTGGTGCGATCAAGTCTAACAATGTTATAGCCTGGTGGGGTAATTTCTATGTCTTTGATTGAAGGCTTTAGCCAAGTTTCTAACTAACTAGATATAAAAACAATATTTATACAAGACAATAATAAAAGTTGCAATGACAAAAAATACTATGTTCCTTCCTAAATAAATACATATAAATATATAAACACTATGTGTCAATAAATAGTATATTTTAATAACAAATTCCTAACTTACAGAAACCAAATAAATAATTCATATGTCAAAGTTCCATATATAAAAACACATATACATAAACCTATAACTTTATCTGCGAAGAGGCCTCATTTTAAGTTTCGGTCTCAGGGGAATACATTCATTTAGGCCATGTCCTTCTGTACCCATCAATTTAGTTATCCACATGGCTTCTACACTTTCTGTTCTGTTGCAGATATCTCCCCTTCTTATATTCTCCAGCAACAGAGCTATGACTCTGAATCTAAAAGTGTGGGTCAGTCATATCAGTATTCATAACGTGCCTGGCTAGAACATTCACCTTATTGCCCTTCCTAATATTATATACATGCACTCTGATATGTTCCTTTAAACTCCTATCTGTCTTCCCAATATAGAATTTGGCACATACACAGCAATTGGCTAAATAAACTACATGTCAGCTCAGACAATCAGCTCTAATATCAAAATGAAAATCTTGATCCAATTCTGGATGGTAAAAGCAATCACTAGTTTCTATATATTGGCACCAATTGCAACTGCCACAAGGTCTCGTGCCTCCTCTACCATTGCTCGTCTGCCCATCTCTCGGATAACAGAGTCTCCTCTTCAGAGATCTATTGTTCTTGAAACTAAATCTGGGTACTGTGTCCACCAAGCCAGCTACCTCATGATCAGTCAGCAGAATTTGCCAATGTTTCTTAACTATTTCAGTATACTTGTGTACATCAGCGGTGTATTTCAAGGACATCCTAAGTTTAAAATTGGTGGATGCCTCTTGTCTTTCACTTCCATGATTAAACTTCCTTGAAAAAAATGGCATGGCTTGATCTTTTCTCCTACCTACTGCTTGCGGTACATATTTCCTAAGAGTATTATCATTGTATCCCCTATCTCCCAAATACACCATCACTTTCACCACTTCCTTGCTGAAGTCCTCTTCTCTCACATTGAGCCTGGAGGCTCTCATCACTTGATTAGTTATTACATTTTTAAAAATATGTGGTGGATGTGCGCTGCTCCTATGCAATAAATGATTTAGATGGCAGTCCTTCCTATATTGTTTAGTATACACAGCACCTTCAACACCTTTGACTATCTCCACATCCAAAAAATCCATGTTATTTTTTGATGACCTATGAGTAAATTGTAAGAACGATGTGCTCATGTTTATAAATTCTAAAAAATCAGATGGCTGCTGTTCATTGCCTCCCCACACAATAAAGACATCATCTACAAATCTACGATAAAAAGGGATTTAATGAATGTAAGGACCATTCAAAATGTATGAATCTTCCCATTTGACCATAACTGCATTGGCATAGCTATTGGCACAAGATGTGCCCATAGCTACGCCGCTGCATTGCCTGTAGAACTGCTCATCAAATAGAAACAAATTATGCTATAAAACCAACCCCAACAATGTGAGTAACAAACGTATCTTCTCTGGTGTGTATTCCGTATACATCTCTAAAACGTCCTTCACTGCTGCCAATCCTATTACGTTCGGAATGACAGTAAATAAGGACACGACATCTAATGTGACAAACATTATGTTGGAATCATACTCTTCAACAAACTCATATAAATCCCTTAAAAAGTGTTCCGTGTCTTTGAGAACGTACTTATTACTGTCTAAAACAGGTCTCAAGTGTTTCTCTACAAAAATAGAGACTGGTTCAGTGCACCAACCTCTACTAGAGACAATAGGTCTCATTGGAGGGTTGACAACTGATTTATGCACTTTTGGAAGGCCTTGCAATATGGGTATAATGGGTTTATGTACCAAAAAATATTCCAAAAATTTCTCATCTATCATGCCATTTGTAAATAGCCCTTCCAATACCATACATACTCTTGAAATATAACCTGATACCTGTTCAACTCCTATTAATTCATAGGAAGAGTCATTCTTTAGACTGGCAGATATACTATTTTTGTAACTATCTCTATCTAACACCGCTATAAGACCCCCTTTGTCTGCTGGTCTCACAATAATTTGTTCATGCCTTTCTAGTTCTAATAACGCTTCTCTTTCCTGTCGTGTCATATTCTGCTTTAAATTATTGTGTGGCTTAAATCCCTGTTTAAAATTAGCCTCATATATGTCTCGTATACACAATTTCTCAAAAGCATTGACTAAAACATTACTATTGGGTATGAAAGAGCTGGGTTTAGAAAACCCTACACATTTGCTATTAGCGTCTGCATTATCTTTATACAAGAGTTTCAAGTTTAAATTTCTAGCAAACATCTTAATGTCCAAGATAACTTCTGCATAGCAGGAGTAACTCGTAGGGATAAACAATAGCCCCTTACATAAAACAGATAAATGATAGTCATTCAATAAAAATTTAGATAAATTCAACACTAAGTTTTTTTGTTGTTCAGGAACGCCTTTTTTATACTCATCTGATTTTCTTGAGGCTGTTCCCATTTCCTCTTGCCCCTCGTAGTGCTTCTCCCTCTCGACTGTTCTCTGATGGACTTGAAACCATGCGTTTTCATCGACAACGGAAAGTCTATGTGATACTGTTGTAAAAAATCCCCAGGCAAAGAATCTCCTAAACCATTTCGTTCTTCATGATGAGTTTGTGCCGTCGTAACAAAGACCTTCCACCTCGCTCCCTGGTTAGCTTGCCCAGTTGTAACTTCATTATTGCTCGCTGCTGGATTAGTCTCTGTTATCTCCACCATATTCGTGGTTCCCCTCGATGCTGGGTCCGTCATCACCGGTGTTATCACTTCCATTCTAGTGGCTGACATCATCACTTCTGATCTGTGTGATGAATCAGTAGAATCACTCTCCCTTGTCTCTTGTTCATCCCTGGGCCACATGAAAATATTCCCTGTACGGAAATCGCCTCTATCTCTAATTATTTTCCCAACCTTCACTTTCTGTAGTTTATTTTCATAATGTACCAAGGAGCCCATAATTTCTTCCATGTATTCATCTATAACCGTAACTGGAAAGTTATTGCACAGTCTCGTATAAAGTACTTCTAAAAATACATATTCACTAACACATCACTCTTTCATTTCATTTCACTGAAAGGGAAGAATGTAAATGGATCATCAGAATTAAAGCAGATGAAGGACATGGCCTCAATGAGAGGGTTACTTTGAAACCCTTTCTAGTCAGTCATCATCTTAAGCATTAGCAGTTATTTATTGCTATACCTTTGACTTTTTCATGTTTCTTGGTGTTAGTAGGAATATGTATTTTTAGAAGTTTTTCAGTAGTTTCATACACTTGAAATGTTTTTATTACATGCTGTTTTTTTATATGCTCTTGTATTTTTAATATTTATATGCTATTTGCCATCTGAAATGTTAATAACAGTTATAATCTATTACTACATCCATTTTAATGTCAATGTTGAATTTTGAAGTTTTAATTTTCATAATATAAGTTTCTGACTTTTTATCTATTTAGACGTTTCTGACTTTTTATAGTTATGTATCCGTACAAAGGCTTTCATTGGTTAACTGTTTAATTGATAAGTGTTTAAATACAGAAGTGATGAAGTGTTTATTAAAGTCTGAAGAAGCGTCCAGAGTAGACGTGAAAGCGCTATCAACCCATGGAATAAAGTTCTTTTGCTGTTCAAGTATAAACATTTTTTATTGATTTTTGCTTTTTTGGTTGATGGTTGGCTTCGATAGTCGTGAAGTACCTGCACCTTGATATTGACTCAGTAGAGGCCTGCTAATCTGTGGAAGCAGGCATCAGGGGCTGCAAAAGCGCATCACTGAGTACCGGCAGACTGTTGACTAGCTTAATGGTAGCATTGTCAGCAGTTTTGGACCTTTGTGGTCTGTCTTTATCCTTACATTTTTTCAGATCGGTAATCGGATGGCTTATCAAAGCCATTTCAGAGTACGGAGATCGAGAGCGAAAGAATTTATCCACAAAAATTGCCTGACGACGAATAGTTCAGGCGTTGAACAAGGCACAAAACCGACAGCGAGGGACATCGTGGTCTGGGCCTAAACAGGTGGTGCAGTAAGAATGAAAATCTCTGTGAGGTATTTGCTTTCCACAGGCAAGACAATTATTATTTTTTTCTGACATCGGTTAGACCAAGAAAAAAGGATCCCTGATCGGGTACTTATCTTTTAGAAAATTTCATGTCTGAAACTTGAAAAATGAAAATTTCAAGAGGCGGCCGACCGGCACTTGCAAACTGTTTCTGCTTCGGGCACTGCACGGCAAGAAAGACTTATGTAATGGTATCGGCTGCATGTTTTATACCCCTGATGACCTGATGTTATGGAAGAAGCGACAGCATCCGACACAGAAATCCCAAGACTCTGGTATTCAGGCTGACTGTGGGCTACCTGCAGGCAGATAACCCAAATGTGATGACAGTGAAACACGAAGAACATGTGGCTGTGTGTGTGTCTGTGTGAGATTGGGAGAGTGAGAGCAATGTGTGAATGAATGCAGGTATGAATGAGGACGTGACTGTGTGTGTGTGTATGTGTGAAATCGGAAGAGTGCGAGGGATGTTTGAATGAATGCGTGAGTGGGTGTGTGGCAAGTGGGTGTGAGATAGGGAGAGTGAGACTGATGTATGAATTAATGTGTAAGTGGGTATGTGACGTGTGAGAATGACAGACAGTGAGAGCAATGTGTGAATGAATGCAGGGATGAATGAGTAAGTGACTCAGTGTGTGTGTGTGTGTGTGTGTGTGTGTGTGTGTGTGTGTGTGTGTGTGTGCTGTGTGTGAGAGTAAGAGTGATGTGTGAGTGAATGCAGGTATGAATGAGGGAGTGACTATGACTGTGTGAGAGATCGGAAAAGAGTGAGAGCGATGTGTGTGAGTGAATGCGTGCATGAATGCAAAAGAGACTGTGTGTGTGTGTGTGTGTGTGTGTGTGTGTGTGTGTGTGTGTGTGTGTGTGTGTGTGTGTGTGTGTGTGTGTGTGCGTGTGTGTGTGTGTGTGTGTGTGTGTGTGTGTGTGTGTGTGTGTGTGTGTGTGTGTGTGTGTGTGTGTCACAGGGGGAGAGAGTGAAGAGTGAGAGTGATCCCTGACAGCAGCAGCAATGAGGTTTGTGTATGTCTGGACCATATCACTGGGCACATACCTCTCAACCTCTTAGATCAAGAAATCTGGACAAAACCAAAAATAGTGGGAGTACAAAGGCACAAAATAGGGACACTTTTAAGTACTGCTCTCACAAACTTAGAAAGTTGATAGAAATGCAGGTTTTGCATTAGCATGAATTTTCTGAAGGGTATGAAGTATGAAACTCAACTGTCATTATGTTCTGACTTCAACCTCAGTGATCTGCCAGTGTTCTGCCAGAAAACAACAATTTTATGAGAAAAAGGCCAAAAATATGAAGCAAAAATCTGGACATTCTGCAAAAATCTATACAGTTAAGAGGTATGCTGGACAGAGCCAAATAATAGGGACAGATTTTAAATATTGCTCATAAACTTAAAGTTAATAAGGTTGCCATTAGGTTTGCTTACCTCTCAACCATAGTAGATCAATGTTATGCTGTTAAGCAGAATGTACACTCTTTTTGGTAATTGCCTTTTATTGTACTTTTGAGCTTTTCTCCCAGGTCTCCCAGGTCTCCCAGTCCAGTTGGGCAGCTTTGTTAAACAAATGTCAGATAAATAAATAAATGTAATATGCACTTTATGCGTGCTGAGGGGGGGGGGGGGGGGGCAACTTAGGAAAATTTGGATTCAGCAAGGGAGCCAAGAATCAAAAAAGTTTGGGAACTACTGCTCTAAATGGTTTATCTCCCAGGCCCCTGCTCGTAATTGTTTCATCTCCCAAGCCCTTACTTACACTATGAAGAGTACCAGAACTTGTCAAAGATTTGGGATGCATGGTTAGGCTTAAAAGTGCCCTAGTGGTTATTAACCTAGTACACATCTATGAAGCTAAGTGTCTACAAGGAACCAGCAGTTCCTTGGATGTAAAAAAGGACTGAACAGAGTGTTGACACGTGGAAAATATAGGGATCTCCTATCATATGAATTTGCACCTGGGAAGACAACAACCCTTCCTATGCTGGACTTCAGTGGGAACAAAAACACTAAAAGTCTAGCCAGACCATATGAGAACAGAAAGTGGGTAATGCAAATATTATGATTTACTGTTATAATGACCATACTCAAAGATGATCACCAGGGATCCGAGTTAGGTAGGTTACTATGAACTTACTATGAGCATGTGAGCATACACTAGGAATGCAGAAATGTTCATATTATCACAAGTAATCCAACAATGATTGGCAAACTATACAACTACACCATGTTGTATCTTCTGGTGTACAAGTAATGTTGCATGCAGCTGTACCCTGAATAGGACAAATAACTTCTATGGGTGATGGCACGCATGCACGATTAACCACAAGTCTTGCATTAATGATGAAAGCACTAAATGGTACATTCTTTGGGTGTCCTGTTTTGTACGTACTATTTTTTTATTTATTTTATTTGTTTGATTTTCTGCAGACCTGCCTTCATCAGTCTTACTTTTCATTTTGGTTTATTGGCACATATGTGTGTAACACTACTGTTGTTAGGAAAATGACAAACTGAATTAACTGAGTTCTCTCTACCTGTCACTAGCTTCTAGGATTATTGGTCTCCAAAAAGGAGTAATGTACTTTAAAAGTGTAAGACACACTGGTAAGAAGAGGTGCAGTTCTTTTGTAAACTGATGTGGAGATGCCTTGTGTTGTCCCCTAAATTTGAGCACTGCTGTACTGTTCTGTCTCACAAAACTGGCTTCCAATAAAAGGACAGACTTTTGAAAATTTATCAGCTTCCCACAGAACAAATTATAAGTGAGTCATAAATGCGACGCTGACTGATTCAGTTATAGCAAGTGTTTTTACTAGACACGAACTATTCATAAATTTCACTTTTGTCTATTACCGCACCTTATTTTGTACCCACCCTCACATTTCTGCACGGTAACAACATTTGATGGGTTTGTGTGCCATACAGTTCAAATGTGCAGCAAAACAATGTTGTTGATATGCTAGTGTGTACAGCGTCACTACAGTCAAATACAGTAATCTTCACTGCCTTGACTAGACATGCAATTTCAGCTGGGTAACAGTGGGCAGCTTTTCACTGCTTTTCCACCAAATGCCTCAAGAATTCATGCCACTATATGCTGATGTTTTTACTCTCTATATGGATTCTTAGTGTGTGTTGCAATTAGGTACTAATATATCCCAGAATGCAAAAAATAAAAAAAAATAAAAATAAAAAACACATACACACACATATACTCTTTATCTCTCAGAGTATATGCACACCTAAGGGCTGTTTGGATCACCAATTCAGCAAAACCACATCTTTGAGATTTGGGAGGAAACTGGTGCACTTAGCTTATAAACAAACTGCAGAAACAAGCTTTGTGAGAAAGCACTGCTAATTACTTTGGTGCTATACCACCTGTAATTACATTAAAGATGATGTAAATATGTATCGACACACATACGTCTATTAAACATAATCATTTGTCATGAAAAAAGACAGGAAATTCACTGATAAAAAGGTTGACAGTGACAACTGTTTAACCTTTAGCATATCAAAGTACAGGACAAACATATGCAATGCACAATTAAATAAAATATATTAAGTGCAGACTGAATAGGCAGCCTCTGTCATTTAAAGAATATAGTGGCATTCAGCTGAGAATTCTGAGTTGACATCTGCCTTTAAACTACCAGTATATGCCGTATGAGATAAATTAAATGACAAAAATCACCAATGGCTCTGGTAAATCTGCCTTACATCCAGGACTCCTGTGTAGCACAAAAAGTGAACAAATACAAAAACCACAACAGAGATGCTTGAAGATAGCTGTCCCCAAGCTGACCACCATGAACTTCAGTAGAGCAGTATTGAAAAATGAATTTGATGAAGTCCATCTGGTGGACAAAAGTGCTTAGCTTGAATGCAGATGCCATTCTTAACTGCAATCTTAAAAAGAGTTAATTTATTTTATGTGACTCATAATTTCATGAGCTTACTTGGAATCTTGCTATGTCTGTCACATATGTGTAAACCTAGTTAAGTGACAGTCTGGTGCTCCTCTACAGCATTGTCACAATGACTACATGTGGTTAAGTACCAGCCTGACATTTCACTACCAACCTGTCACATAGGTGTATACCTAGTTAAATGCCAGCCTGTCATTCCTCTACCAAACAATCACATATGTGTGTACACAGTTAAGCATCAGTCTGTCATTCTTTTACCACAATGTCATAAGCATGTGCAACTAAAGTGCCATTCTGTCATTCTTTCACATATATGTGCACCTAGTTAAGAACCAGCCTGTATTCCTCTATCAAACTGTCACAAATCTGTATACCTAGTTAAGTGACAGTCTGTCATTGTCCTACCAAACTGTCACAAATCTGTACATTCCGTTAAGTGACCATCTGTCATTTCTCTACCAAAGTGTCACAAGTCGTAAACTTAGTTAAGTGACACTCTGTCATTCCTCTACCAGTCATGTGCATGTACACCTAGTTAAGTTCCATTCTGTCATTGTTTGCTGCAATGTCACATATGTGTACACCTAGTTTGTGCCAGTCTGTCATTCTTTTACCAGTCATCATGGTATGTGTGCACCTAGTTAAGTGCCAGCTTGTCATTCCTCTACCAGTCATGTATGTGTACACCTAGTGAAGTTCCATTCTGTCATTGCTTGCTGCAATGTCACAAGTACCAACCTGTAATTCTTTTAACAAATCATCAGAAACTTGTACACCAGGTAATGGGCTGTTATTCCTTTGCTAAACTGACAGGTGTGTATACCTAGTTAAATGACAGCCTGTCATTCCTCCACTAAACTGTCACATGCATATATCTAGTTAAGCACCAGCCTGTCATTCATTTACTAGACCTTCAGCTATGTATACACCAAGTTGACTGACAGCTTGTCATTTCTTTACCACAATGTCACACATGTGTGTACCTAGTTAAGTGCCAGCCTGTCATTCCTCAACCAGTCATGTATGCACACCCAGTGAACTTCCATTCTGTCATTGTTTGCTGCAATGTCACATATGTGTACATCTGGTTAAGTGCCAGCCTGCCATTCCTCTACCAGTCATTTATGTTTACAACTAGTGAAGTTCCATTCTGTCATTGTTTGCTGCAATGTCCCATATGTGTACACCTAGATATGTGCCAGTTTGTCATTCTTTTACCAACTATCATGTATGTATGCACCTAGTTACATGCCAACCTTTCATTGCTTCAACAGTAATGTATGTCATGTATGCACACCCAGTGAGGTTCCAGTCTGTCATTGTTTGTGCAATGTCACCTAGTGTACAAGTAGTTAAGTTCCATTCTGTCACTGTTTGCTGCAATGACACATATGTTTACACCTAGATAAGTGCCAATCTATCATTCTTTTAATAACCATCACATATGTGTGCACCTAGTTGAGTACCAGCCTGTCTTTCCTCTACCAGTCGCATATGTGTGCACCTAGTGAAGTTCTGTTATGTCATTGTTTACTGCAATGTCACATATGTGTACAACTAGTTAAATGCCAGCCTGTTATTCCCCTACCAGTCATGTATGTTTACACCTAGTGAAGTTCCATTCTGTCATTGTTTGCTGCAATGTCACATATGTGCATACCTAGACATGTTCCAGTCTGTCATTCCTTTATCAACCATCACGTATGTGTGCACCTAGTTAAGTGCCAGCCTGTCATTCCTCTACCAGTCATGTATGTGTACACCTAGTGAAGTTCCAGTTGGGTCATTGTTTGCTGCAATGTGACATATGTGTACAAGTAGATAAGTTCCATTCTGTCATTGTTTGCTGCGCTGTCATATATGTGTACAAGTAGATAAGTTCCGTTCTCTCATTGTTTACTGCAATGCCACATATGTGTACACCTAGATATGTACCAGTCTGTCATTCTTTTATCAATCATCACATGTCTCCACCTAGTTAAGTGCCACCCTGTCATTCCTTTAACAGTCATATATGTGTACACCTAGTAAAATTCCATTCTCTTATAGTTTGCTGCAATGTCACATATGTGTACACATAGTTAAGTGCTAACCTGTCATTCCTCTGCCAGCTCCATATGTCTGCACCTAGTGAAGTTCCATTCTGTCATTGTGTGCTGCAATGTCACATGTCTACAACTAAAGTTCCATTCTGTCATAGTTTACTGCAATGTCCCATATGTGTACACCTAGACATGTGCCAGACTGTCATTCTTTTACAAACCATATATGTGCATCTGAGTAAGTGCCAGCCTGTCGTTCCTCTACTAGTCATGTATGTGTATATCTTGTGAAGTTCCAGTCTGTCATTGTTTGCTGCAATGTCACATATGTGTACAAGTAAAGTTTCATTCTGTCATTGTTTACTGCAATGTTACATATGTGTACACCACAATATGTGCCAGTCTGTCATTCTTTTACCACCATCACGTGCGTGTGCACCTAGTTAAGTGCCAGCCTGTTGTTCCTCTATCAGTCATGTATGAGTGCACTTAGTGAAGTTCTATTCTATCATTGTTTGCTGCAGTGTCACATATGTGTACACCTAGGCATGTGCCAGTCTGTCATTCTTTTACCAACAATCACATATATGTGCACCTAAAGTGCCAGCGTGTCATTCCTCTACCAGTCACATATGTGTGCACCTAGTGAAGTTCCATTCTGTCATTGTTTGCTGCAATGTCACATATGTGTACAACTAATTAAGTTACATTCTGTCATTGTCTGCTGCAATGTGTGTGCACCTAGTAAAGTACCAGCCTGTTTTTCCTCTAACATTCATGTACGTGTACACCTAGTGAAGTTCCATTCTGTCACTGTTTTCTGCAATGTCAGATATGTATACAAGTAGTTAAGTGCCAGCCTGTCATTCCTCTACCAGTCATGTATGTGTGCATCTAGTGAAGTTCCATCTTGTCATTGTTTGCTGCAATGTCACATATGTGTACAAGTAATTAAGTTCCACTCTGTCATTGTTTACTACAATGTCACATACGTTATACCACTGTATATGCCAGTCTGTCATTCTTTTGCCATCCATCACATATGTGTGTACCTCATTAATTACCAGCCTCTCATTCCTCTACCAAACTGTCACAAATGTGTACACCTAGTTAAGTTGCATTCTGTCATTGTTTACTGCAATGTCACATATGCATCGCATATGGTGCAGTCCCTCTGCTGATTCTAATTCAATTTGTTTCTCCTGCCGCAGACTCTCTGCTGATTCTAACTCCAAACATTTGTCCTCCAGTTCAATTCTCTTTAACCCCAGATGGATTTTTAAGTCCTCTGAGGAAAAGTTGAACTCTTCGGTTTCTGAGAGCTGTAAGCCCCCATCAACAGACTGGTTATCCTCTTGTGCTGCAGCTGTGATCAAGGCAGAAATAATTTCCCCTTTAGTTAGGTAGGCATGAACCAGTCCTTTGGCTTGACACATCTCAGCCAACTGGCTCCTTGTCAGCTTGCCATAATTTTCTGCTGACATCCTTGCCCACTCTCCCTGACTAACTAAGCTGACAAAAGTAAACAGAGAAAACTATTGGGATATGAAACTCTAAGTGTTCACTGTGTGGCTGCTTGAGAGTATAAACACCTTCTTTAGTGACAACTGCTTACAGGCTACAGAAGTTCAATATCCACACCACTGTTCCCAATATGTGATAAAGTGATCCCACCACTGCCAACCAATATGCAATGCCCCTCCTCTGGATAACTGGATAAGTAATCAAGAAGCCTCAATCTCGCCACTGGCACCAGTGGAAGATGTTCACTAACAGGTACACACCTAGTATCTCCACAAGAAGCTCTCTGCATCAAGCACAATCAAGCACAATTACCCTTAACAGCACACAGGAAACACAGTCAGTCCAGGGACTGGTTCCTCTCTCTTTCTCCAGATCCCCAATAAGACTCTCCACTGGTACAACTACAGAGTCGAGTCCTTAGCCAGGGTTCCAAGCCAAGTCTTCCAATGCTTTCTCTGTCCAACCAGTGCTTCATGTCCCTGCCCAAGTAGCTGACACACACGGTCTTTGAGATTTGATTTCACTCACATTCACACACACTTGGGAAAGGCTGGCACAGATTTACTAGTTATGCCCCCTTTTGCCCAGATTATATGGTAGTTATCACTGTCACCAGATCCCTTTGCCAGCTACTTTAAGGCCCTTATAAGGATTCACAATACACTGAATGAAATCTGTTCTCTCCAGTAGGGTACACTGTAGATACATTTCAAACACAACCACTTTACAAATACTTTTTCAACACAAACATCTGTGCAAATCAGTTTGATACACACATGACATACAGTTCTAAAACATCTGTAACACAACCATCTTGTATAAATCAGTTTGATATTCACAAAAGGCATACAATTATTTACAAAATTTCAGCAAGCTGCTCTGGCAGTACCTCCTATTGTCACAGTATGTCTTACATTTCAAAAGTTAAAAGTCCTGAAATGTGATTTAAATAAACTTACAAGTAACAGTCCATGAAGAGGTCATGAACAGTGCTCTCAGTCTCATAAAATAAACTGCAGTATATACAGTCCATTCAATGTCCCACGTTACTTAGATGAACTTTGTATTCCCAAATTTAAGACATGATTTTCTTTTTAATAGTACTTCCAAAGGAAATGATTCTGAGCTAACAAATACTGCAGAAAGACCCTCATAAAAAGAGTGCAAATTTTGTCCATGCCTCAGTGCAGCAAAGTGGAGTTAAAATGATCTACTTATTTTTGAATGAAGCATTAGTGTTACACTATCACAGGATCTCTTCCAAACAAAGATGGCAGAACTAAATTTATAGCCCCCAGTGTCACTGTTTATAAGTACTATATGCAAGTCTCATAGTAACAGTTATACAGGCAGTCATTTCTTAGCATTTGTCATGTGATCATCATAACAGCTGACACAAGATAATCAAAAGAAGCCAATTATACAGCAGAAGCAGCTCTTCATGTATGCCAGGGTGTCTAAATGAGGAAAGCAGAGCATTTCTGGTAAACCTTTATAATGAAAGATTTTTATAAGTTCTACAAATTAATGCTAATCATACGTTGCCCAGACAGTGTTAAGATATTGCTATAAAAGACAGGAGACAGTATCAAACACAACTGCAGTAACCCTTGCCAGCCCCTATACTCTAGTAATATAACAGCATCAAACACAGTTCCATTGGTGTAGTGAAAAATTGTAAGCACTGCTATCAAATGACTCACAAATATCACTACTGAGTAAGCTGTGTAAAAATGAGAAGCATCCTGTCAACCATATAAAATGAACTTCAAATTTACAACAGAAGCATTATTTAGGAGACCAGGACACTGTTTGTTTAAACGAACAGCATAAATGGCAGTGATAATGAAATCCTTAACATTACAAAATAATTTGAACTGGCAAGGCGCAATAGGTTCAACAATTCAGTAAACAAAGAAATCTTCAGCTGCTGACAAAAAACTCTGCCAGGAGGAGACTGTACGCACAGCATGAAGGTTATCTATGTGCTGAGATAAAAGTGTATTCAAGACAATTCATGCAGCACTTACAAATAAACCAGTAGCCCTATTAAGCCAACAAATGAAGCTCAGACCATTTCCCTTGTCATCTGCTTCTGCAAATGTACTCAATCTCAGTGGTGTATACTAGAAATGCAACAATGCATCAGTTCTGCATCATCTGTAAGGAGTACATCACATACAATAAAAAGCAAGTCTGCAGTACTATTTTTATCAAAACTCAGCAAGTAGTCATCATATTACTCAAATATACAAAGAAAGATCAAACATATTACTCTGGATAAATGCAGAAAAAGAAATATGTATGTTGTCAGAAATCTCACACTAAGCATGCAACAGTTAATTTTCCTGTGTTACAGCCCTTATCACCAACAGCTCACTAAATTCTATACTACTGAATAATTAAACAGGAATTGACTACAGTAATATGTACAGCAGATGCTGCGCTTCCTTAATCCAAGACAAACAATATCTGTTTAATGCTTTAAAAAGTCAAGTTGTCAGCTAGCTAATTTAGCCAAGCCTGTACAAACAATTCACAGTACTTTGCATACAGGCATGAAATGCACATTATGTACAGTGCAGTGTGGATGCTCATCTTCTGCTGAACTCTGTTCTAGAAAAATGTACGTCATGACATTGCAGTCCAGCCAAAGACCATGTTTACTTAAATGAAGCTTTGAATTCCAAGGCTAATCCAGCAATAATACATCCAAAAATAATTTCTGCAACCAGCTCAAAATAAAGCAGGAATATCCATGGAGTACAGAAATGTCTTGTGGGAGATTTGTAAAAGCTGGTCACATCACATTGTGATGCAAGAAAGTGACAAATTACACTCATAGTTCACTACTCACCCAGAAATCTATATATAAAGCAAATCTAAAACAAAGGTCTAAGTGCAAAATTGTACAGAAAAAATCATTGTATAACATGGCATCTTAAAGTTGTCTGAATCACTTTGAAAGAAAAAAATAAAAAGAATCAAACGATCGAGCGCTGTATGCATACAGGCCAATATTCCATAAAAAGAATCAAACGATGGAGCGCTGTATGCATACAGGCCAATATTCCATAAAAAGAATCAAATGATCGAGCACTGTATGCATACAGGCCAATATTCCATAAAAAGAATCAAACGATCGAACGCTGTATGCATACAGGCCAACATTCAATCTTATTTCTTGTAAGAACATTTTCTGCATTTCAAGTACAAGTGGCAGTCAAACATAACGTTTATCATTTTTAAAATGTGGCATTCAGTTGCAAAGTCTCAGAAATGGGACTTATAATGAAACAATGTGCCTTAAGTGGACTCAAAACACAAAACAATGTGCCTGGATTAATTCACAACCAAAAATATAAGTGATACCAAAGGGAATGAACAATGAGTTAATTATGAGATATTTATTATAGGTGTTGCATTTCTTTAAACTTAGGACCAGTATTTAATGAATTAAAAATTGTACTTAATGAGTTTTAACTACTTTATATAAAAACAGTGTTACTCAGTGATTTTGAACACTGAACGCTGTTAGCTGAAACACCATTTCATTAATAAAGCAAGTTAAAGTGCCAAGGAGAGTTTGTTAATGACAGTTAAAGTAAGGCATAGGAAAGGGTATAGATGTGTTGGTATGCTTGGGGTTGGATAAGTTTAAAGTGTGTGTGTATAAGAGCATACGCATGCACACACGTGTGTGTGCGTATGTCTTTAGTGGAATTGTACTGTTTACACATGTATATATGTGAGTCTGTGTCTTTACACACACACACACACACACACACACACACACACACACACACACACACACACACACACACACACACACAAACATACACACACATACATACATAAGTATGTGTGTATATTCATACTATCTATATCTACACACACACACATATATATATATATATATGTGTGTGTGTGTGTGTGTGTGTGTGTGTGTGTGTTCAGGGTAGCTGAAAACTGATCCATGTTTGGTTGACAAAATTTGGTTTACTACACAGATGACAGACAGCTGTGCCAGATCTCACAATTTTTGGGGTTGAGAAATATGACCTTTTCTTCAAATTGTGCAATCTCAGAGCTAGTATCTATAATTAGCTGTTTTAATTGTTATTTTATTTTAGTTTAGAATTTTTTTTACAGCATGGTTATTGCTCGGCACAGTAGCGTGTAGACATTAACACTGCTGGGTGTTTTGAAGTTAATCAGTACAGTTATATGTGAGTATGTGTGTGTGTGTATGTGTGTGTGTGTGTGTGTGTGTGTGTGTGTGTGTGTGTGTGTGTGTGTGTGTGTGTGTGTGTGTGTGTGTGTGCACACACGAGCGCATGTGTGTATACATATACATATATACATACATATATATATATATATATATATATATATATATATATATAATATATATATATATATATATATATATAAACACAATATATGAGTGTGAGTGCCTGTGATACAAGTGCATAGAAAATTTGTTGGCAAAACTTCTCATTGAGGATGTTGAAAGAAAGAAGCTCAAGTGCACCTTGGTAAGCAGAGTGTGGGATGGAATGTTGATGCTGAATCATTCAGATAGACCAAATGTTTCAGTGTTAGGCTTGGGAGTCTGTGTTTGAATGTTTGCAGGTTAGGATTAGTGTAACAGCTAGGGATGGAATAGTTTCAGTATTGTGCACATATGCTGCTATATGCTGTGTGTGTCGAAGTGTTGTATAGTGGTAGTGCGCAGAAACAGTTTTAGTAAGGTAATGTTTAGGGCTGAATGTACATGCAGGGGCAGGATTAGGGTTAGCATGCCTTAGGATGGTGGTACAAGGGGCATTACCCCTTATCCATCTTTGCTCATCCTAATCTTGGCCCTAACCTCAATCCTAAACCTTATCTGAAAAAACAAAACAAAAAAAAAAAAAACTTTTCATCACTATTCAGATCAGGTACATTTGAATTTAGTGGTAGAGTTTTGGTAGTAAGATAAAACAAAACTTTGTTTTCCATTTGCAATTTTTTTAATGTTGTGAGTCTTTCAGTAAATTGATTTTCAAAACACTGGCACTCATTATCTGTGCTTCCATGCTTGGATGCATACTTCTCAACCACTAAGTACAACAAAATTTGAACAAAGCTAAAAATAATGGGGGGACAACGGCCCAAAATCTGAGACAAAATTTAATTGTTGCTCTTATAAACTTAGAAGGTTTCTAGAATAATAGGCTTTACATTAGCATGCAATATTTGAAGGATGTGAAGTCTAAAAACTCAAGTGCATGTCATTATTAGTGACATTAGTTCTTAGTAATTTATCAGAAAACCACTAATTTTAAAATGAGCAGTGCAAAAATATATGGCAACAATCCATACATTCTGTGAAAAATCTGTATACTTAGGTGGTATGCTTGTGCATTTTTATAAAGCAGACATATATAAACATAAGCACATATGTGTGTGTGTGTGTGTGTGTGTGTGTGTGTGTGTGTACATACAGTATATGGGTCTATATTAGAACATCGAAGTTTCAGGTCTTCGAATGTTCTGATATCGACACCTAGTAACCGAAAACCGGTAAAACCGAAAATTTAGAACATCGAATTTTTTCCTAGGGAAAATATTTGCTGTTCCAAAGCACATACATACAACACAAACACACCAAACAAACAGCAATCCACACACATACACCTAAAATCTTACACCTAAACCTACACTAAACTGTACATACACCACTATCTACCCACTTGCTGTAACCCAAACCCTAACTCTAAGGTCCGCCACTATCGCACACACACTTCAGCCACGCCCTAACCTTAACTCGCCTATCCCACCCTAACCCTCACGTCCAAACATTCACACATTTTCCTGACCCGCGCCCTAACCCTAACTCACCTAACCCACCCTAACCCTCACGTTCACACAATCGCACACTTACCTGAAGCTGACTGTAACCTCCCACCGCAGAGCTGAAAATAGCAAAGCAACAATAACGGACAACCAAATTCTTTCCCTAGGAAAGAATTTGGTTATCTAAAAATTCGCTATTTTCAGCTTTCGGTTACTAGGTGTCGATATTAGAACATTCGAAGACCTGACACTTCGATGTTCTAATATAGACCCCAGTATGTATATATATATATATATATATATATATATATATACATATATATATATATATATATATATATATATATATATATATATATATAGATGGAGAGAGAGAGAAAGAGAGACATACAGATATATATGTACAGATACACACATAGACACATACACACACACACACACACACACACACACACACACACACACACACACACACACACACACACACACACACACAAACATTAATTTGTATGCGTGTACATGTATGAGACTACGTACGCATGTTTTGGCAGGTCATCGCTACTGTATATGACAACCTTGTTCAGAATTGCACAAATTATACAGGTACATATCATAGACTTATGTAACAGAAATCATATGTAATCTAATTACAGAACTTCAAATTAAATGGGTATTTAAATGCACAAATCAATTTATACTTATCTTTCTATCTATGGGTGTACTGACTATGGTTAAAACACCTTAACATCGACCACAAAAGGTCGACATTGTGAATGCCAACATGCTACCATGAATGAGCTGAGAAACAACCTTGGTGCATGTAGAAACTCTAAAAAATAAGAAAATAACATTTTTTTTTTTTTTGCTAGGGCAAGCCTCCCTGTACCTTCTGCTAATTATATATGCTAAATCCACTATCACACAATATCAGGAAAAAGCATATTCCTTATCCCTGAAAACTGTTTATTTTGCATGTAACCTATACCTAGTTATAAAAGGATTTTCCAGTCTTAAATCATCACAGCGGGAAATGTGCCTTCCAACAGCTGCCACTAAAGTTACTGTACACAAAACGGGAAAAGTTGTTCTAACATCTTAATATATCTTAATTCATACATTAGAAATATTTATTCAGTAAGGAAACTGAGGTCTTAGAAAATGCTTGTCAAATATTTTTCATAAAGGACATCCCTAAAGTGACTATACAGACCAAATCAGGGGTACATGACAGCTTTGTGAACATTGCTTAATTAAATGCCGCATAAAGTTGACTATGGGAGGGTAACCATGAATTCAAAATTGTAATAAAACTTAGGACAAAACTGAATCTACTGGAGAGAGTTTATATAGAGTACTAAAATTTTGAGAAGGTTATCTAGACAAGAGCATTTCTTGCTGGGCCTCTGCTGAAAATTAACTTATTCCAAGTCGGACTTTCCCGGTTAACAAATGCTAAATAACTAAATAAATAAATCAATAAATCAATAAATAAAGTTCTTTAATTTACAGTCACTGTTATAGTTCTGCTTGTAGAGAAGTAATAGGAGGTCTAAAGTGTGATTCTTTCAACAGAAAACATGGCATGTAAGAAATAAGGATCCCCTTCTAAAGCTCAAATTTCCGTATGACTGAAACTTATTTTCACGAGAAGAAAATACTGAAATATTGAATTCTTAAACAGCAATTTTTTTTTCTCAAGGTAAGTAAACACTTGCCCAACATGCCTTTTTCTCCACTGTAGTATGATCCTGGAGTCAGTATATATATATATATATATATATATATATATATATATATATATATATATATATATGGTTCCCTATCAGAAGCCTGAAACACTATAAGCCTGAAAATCAAAATCCTGAAAACTATAGACTGAAAGTTCAAAATCCTGAAACTCAAAATCCTGAAAACACAAATAATGCTAATATGTCACTATAAAGACACTAATATCTACCAACTGACCCTGACCCTAACCCTAACCCTAAGGTCCGTCACTATCGCACACTCACCTGACCCGCGCCCTAACCCTAACTCACTTAAACTGCCCCTAACCCCAATATTTGTCACTATTGCATACATGCCTAACCTGTGCCCTAACCCTAACTCACTTAAACCGCCCCTAACCCTAACATAAAACCAACCGCACACTTACCTGAACCCAACGCATGACCTAACACCACAGGGCTAACAATAGCAAAGCCACAATGACGTCAGTATGTCCATTTTGTGTTTTCAGGATTTTGAGTTTCAGGATTTTGGTCTTTCAGGATTTTGAACTTTCAGTCTATAGTTTTCAGGATTTTGATTTTCAGGCTTATAGTGTTTCAGGCTTCTGATAGGGAACTATATATATATATATATATATATATATATATATACATATATGGATCTAGGACTATTCACTGAAAGCACATTTCACTGAAAGTCAAATGACTGCACAAATCACTGAAAGCTCAATTCACTGAAAACACAATTCACTGAAACACATTTCACTGAAAGTTATATATGGCCTTTTCCCCACTGTAACCCTGGAGTTAGTATATATAGTAAGGTGTGTGTGGGGGGCACTGCCCCCACGGTGGGGGGTGCGGGGGTGTAGCACCCCACATAATTTGGATATATATATTATATTCAGAAAAGAGTAACTTACTGGAATTGCAAGTATCCATGTATATAGTTCAAAATATTTAAAATAGCTGGGGGGCTATTATACATATGTTATATATATTTATTTATTTTACATTGGTTGACCGGGCTAGTCTAACTGTATATATGCCCATTTTCAGTAGAGGCCTGGGGAGATAAGCTCCAAGACATGAATAAAATACAAATACAAATAACAAACTACAAAAAGCAAAAACATTTGTAAGAAAAAAAATAGCAAAAATAGTAAAAAATATAATAAAAATAACCAAGTAATGGTAATATGTGCAGTAAGGCATAGAGGTTAGCACAGGGTGTGTAAAGAGGACAAGAGTCATAAACAGTGCAAAAAGAAAGGTACAGGGACTAAGTACAGGTAAAGACAATAGTGGAGAAAGGAAGTTAGTTGTGAAGTGATTTTATAAGCATTTATTAGAAAAGAAGGTATATAAGGAGAAGTGAAATGATGCCTAATAGGGAGTTATGAGCAAAGTATAGTAAGAAGGAAGACGTAACAGTGGATAGTAAGCACAAGATAGGCAAGGTCAAGTATAAAGAGATAGATGGCTAGTCTGGTATGGTACAGGGGCATGGCCAGTATGATTTGAGGTAAAGTTTAAGTCTGTTTTTGAAGAGTGATAAGGAAGTAAGTGAGGAAAGGTCATTAGGTGGAAGATTCCAGGATTTACCTACAGTATTAGAGAAGAGAGAATCCCCAGCCCTGTTATTAGATTTAGAGGTGTGTACAAGAAGTCTGTGTGAGGAGCGTAGAGACTTCAGATTTTTATAAGGGGTAATGAGGCTAGATAAACTAGGAGTATTAGAAGGTTTGTAAAGAATGTTGTGGGCAATGGTTAGTTGGTGAAATTTAATCAGGTGTTGTAGTTCTAACCATCCTAGCTGATTTAGACTTATACAATGGTGTGTTCTAAATGGGTTTCCTGTTGCAAATCTTGCAATGTTATTATAGGATGATTCCAATTTCCTGAAGACAGTCTTGGATAGATTAGTAAAAATAGGAGAAGCGTAATATAGAGTGTGCCGATTTTTTGTTGACAGTCTTTATAGTATTGTTGATATGGATGTCGAAGTTCAGATTATTGTCGATGGTGACACCTAGAAGTTTAGTGGTAAAGTCTGGAGATATTATGGTACCATTGGTGGAAGTCACAGAGAAATGAAGAGGAGAGGACTTTTGAGTAGGAGTGAAGAGGAGGAGTTTGGTTTTCTTTGGGTTCAGAAGAAGGCAATGCTGAGTGAACCATTGTTCTACTATGTTGAATACCTTCTGGGTGAGAGAGTGAAGGTCTTGGGAGGATGTGGCTGAGCATAGTAGTGTGGAGTCGTCAGCGTATTGTATGCAAGTGGCTTGGGGGATAGCTAGATGAAGGTCATTTATAAACATGGAGAAGAGAAGAGGTCCTAGTATGGACCCATGGGGGATGCCTATGGTAATGGGTAGATGGGTGGATGGAGTGTTATGCCATAGTACTGCTTGCTGTCATTTGTCAAGGTAGGATAGGAACCATTTTATGGAAAGTGGGTCTAATGACAGAGATTTTAGTATGTTTATGAGAATCTGGTGGTTTACCATGTCAAATGCTTTAGACAGGTTGATAAATAGAGCAGAAGAAAGATTATTTAGGTTTCGTTGTTTGTTGATGTAATCAGTAAAGGAAAGGTGGGCAGTGGTAGTGCTGTGTGAGGGTCTGAAACCATGTTGACAGTTGGAAAGTAAATTGTTTTTAATTAAGTGGTGGAGTAATTGCCTGTGGATACATTTCTCCATAATCTTAGCTAATGGAGAGAGTAGGGCAATAGTGCAATAGTTTGACAGCTTAATGGAGTGTCCTCCTTTATGCAGGGGGATAACATGGGAGACATTCCATAAGGTGGAGATGTGACCTTCACTTATAGTTCTATTTATCAATATGGAAATAGGGTAGGCAATAGAATGGAGGATAACTGCAAAAATTCAGAAGGCAGTTGGTCTGCTGAAGGAGAGCATGGTTTCAGTTTATTCAAAAGGTTTTGAATAAGTTTGGTTGGGACTGGCTGAAACTGAAAAGGATAAGTGAATATGGATTCACTTAATATCCTCAAAATACTGAAACATCAAAATTCAGTATTTCAAAGCTATAAAGTCGAATTTATGAAACCAAGAAAACTCAGAACTGCAAAATTCAAAATCCCGCACAACGGAGATTTTGAATTTCACACTTCTACTGCATGCACAGACACCATCCTCCCCACACACAAACACAAGCTCTCTACTATATAAAAGAAGGGTGGCAAGCCACCCTACACCCCCATGTGGGGGGCTGCATCCCCCTACTTAAATATTTTCACTCCGAGGTCGCACTACACACAAACACAGACAAAACACCACCACACAAGCTACATTCTCCTTGCACACACACATCACAGTAACAAAACACACTGACACACACCACAGCCTCTACCAAAAACCCTTAACAAGCACGCACACACACACACACACACACACACACACACACACACACACACACACACACTTACCTGAATCCATAACTACAGCAAAACCTCAGAAGTGCGAAATTCAAAACCACCGGTATTCGAGGTTTTGAATTTCACACTTCTGATCTTTCGCTGTTCACAGGATTCAACTTTATGGGCTCGAAATACTGAATTTTGACATTTCAGTATTTCAAGCTTCTAAAGTGAATCTCTCTCTCTATATATATATATATATATATATATATATATCTACACGCAGTGGATATAAAAAGTGTACACACCCCTGTTAAAATGCCAGGTTTTTGTGATATAAAAAATGAGACCACAATAAATTATTTCAACACTTTTCCCACCTTTCATGTGACCTATTACCTGTACAATTCAATTGAAAAAGAAACAAATCTGTTAGGGGAAAAATATAAAAAATAAAGACCTTACAATAAGTTGGTTGCATAAGTGTGCACACCCTTAAACTAATACTTTGTTGATGCACCTTTTCATTTAATACAGCATTCAGTCTTCTTGGGTAGGAGTCTATCAGCATGGAACATCTTGACATGGCAATATTTGCCCACTCTTCCTTGCAAATGCGCTCCAAATCTGTTAGATTGTGAGGACATCTCTTGTGCACAGCCCTCTTCAGGTCACCCCACAGATTTTCTACTGGATTTAGGTCTAGGCTCTGGCTGGGCCATTCCAAAACTTTAATTTTCTTCTGCTGAAGCCATTCTTTTGTTGATCTGTATGTATGCTTGGGGTCATTGTCGTGTTGAAAGGTGAAATTCCTCTTCATCTTCATCTTTCTAGCAGATGCCTGAAGGTTTTGTGCCAAAAGTGACTGGTATTGGGAGCTATTCATAATTCTCTCCACCTTGACTAAAGCCCCAGTTCCAGCTGGAGAAAAGCAACCCCAAAGCATGATACTGCCACCACCGTGCATCACCATGGGGATGGTGTTCTTTTGGTGATGCAAAGTGTTGTATTTGTGCTAAACTTACCTTTTGGAATTGTGGCCAGAAAGTTAAACCTTGGTCTCAACAGACCATAACACATTTTCCCACATGGTTTTGGGAGACTTGATGCATTGTTTTGCACATTTTATTTGGACCTGAATGTTTTTGTGTGTAAAAAAAAGGCTTCCGTCTTGCAACCCTACCCCATAGACCAGACATATGGAGAATACAGGAGATTGTTGTCACATGTAGTACACAACCAGTACTTGCCAGAAATTCCTGCAGCTCTTTCAGTGTTGCTGTAGGTCTCTTGGCACCCTCCCTGACCAGTTTTCATCTTGTCGTTTCATCAATTTTGGAGGGATGTCCAGTTCTTGAAAACATCACTGTTGTCCGATATTTTTCCACTTTTTGATGACTGTCTTCACTGTATTCCATGGTATATCCAATGCTGTGGAAATTTTTTTGCACCCTTTTCCTGACTGATACCTTTCAACAATGAGATCCCTCTGATGCTTTGTAAGCTCTCTGCGAACCATGGCTTTTGCTGTAGCAGGTGACTGAGTCAGGAAAATCGTACTAGGACAGCTGAACTTTATTTGGGATTAATCAGAGTCTCTAACTGATGGCAGGTGCATACCCAAGAAGACTGAATGCTGTAATTAAATCAAAAGGTGCTTCAACAAAGTATTAGTTTAAGGGTGTGCACACTTATGCACCAGCTTATTGTACATTTTTTATTTTTTATATTTTTTCCCTTACAGAGTTGTTTGTTTTTCAATTGCATTGTACAGGTTATAGGTCACATTAAAGGTGGGAACAGTTTTGAAATGATATATTGTGGTCTCATCACAAAAACATGGCATTTTTACAGGGGAGTGTACACTTTTTATATCCACTTATTAATATGATGGTAAAACTGCTAACATGGTCTCCATTCTATTTACATAATAATTTCTATCCATGATAACAACAGGGCCGCCTTTATCCGCAGGCCTAATTATAATATTCCGGTCATTTTTAAGTGTTCTCAGGGCAGCTCTCTGTCCTGGTGGTAAATTTCCATACCATTTTCTATTTCTACTATTATTGTCGAGGTTATACAGATCTTCCTCAATGAGTTTCGAGAAAGCATCAATCAATGGGTGCAGGTTAGGCATGTAGACGCTCATTTTTTTAAAATTCAACGTGGGCCTAGTGGAAGAGACATCACCATAGTCTAATCTCAATTGTTTGTTACGTGCAAACATTTTAACATCTATCACTGAATCAGTTACATCGCTCTTGGCAGAGGGGATAAAATTCAGTCCCTTCTCTAAAACAGCTATCTCATCCCTTGATAGCTGCCTCTTCGAAATATTCCAAGCTAGTGATTGCTGGTTCTCTCCCACATTTTCTTTAAAGTAGGCCCTACTCGGTCCTCATCTATCAATCTCCTTTTCTGCCTCCCCCTGCTCATGGATCTGTCCCTCCCTCCCTTCCGTGGCATGGAAATTGGGAAAGGGGTCAGACCAGATGATCCAATAATTTGGTCAGCACTATAATTACTTTTAATTTTCCTTCTGACTGAGGAGTCACCCTCCTCTATTTGGTCAGAAGTTTCTATTAACTGTCCAGAATTCACAACAACCTTACTATATAGTGTCCTAGGACTATCATTTTCATTCAAACATTCCGTCCCTGTGGTAGGTAGTGCCAATACATCTTTAACTCCTCGAGGTATGGAGAAAACCAGGACAAAAATTAATATTTCCAAGGATTTTAATGTCACTCCACTCGCTGAAAATAAAACACTCAAAAGGCACAAGATTCAAAACTACATTAACGCTATTCCAAATACTGCGTTTTCGTATTCCACACTGCACATCAGATAATGATATGCAATTCAACAAGCATTTATATATCTTTACTAATGATCCAATTTGATTAATTAATACATCTTTGTTACCATTCTCTTGATGTATTAAAGCTGTGGAAACAACACTATTGTCAACGTTACTAACAGGTACATCATTTTTCACAACATACTTAAATTGTGTATCAGAAACATTTTGTCCAGCATTTCTTGTATCAAGAGTGTTGTTATTTATGAAACCTTTCCCCAATCTATCCTTAACAAATGTAGTCTTAGGCCAAGTAAAAACTTGGCCTTTCTGGAAATCGGTGGTATCTCTATGAATCTTATTTTGTTTTTGTTCCACCAGTTTCTTTTCATACATAAAAACATTGTCTAAAAGTCTCTCAAATCTTTTATCAACTGTTGCTACAGGATATGTCTCTAAGATGAAACGTTGTTGCTTTCTAATTCGAATACACAAAGTTTCTTCTTCTGGACAAAAATTATCATTTAATAACTTCATGTACTGCATACTAGTGTCAATATTAATTTGTTGCCATTTATACAAAAGTTCTGGATATAAAGTACCTGTAGTTGGCATTTTTAAAACCCGCAACCCCCTCGGTATGATTTTCCGGGAAATACACACCTCAAAGTGCTGTCGCTGAAATTGCATTCTTTTCAGTTTAATAAAGTCCATCTCTAACTGATTTGAAGCAAGAAGCTATTAAAAGCAAGAAGAGTTAGGGTGTAGATCCCAGGATTTTATTGTTTTTTATGCTAATGTGTCTGTGTTATAAGTTTATGAATGAAAGTTGAATGTATTAAGAAATTTATATTTTTAGGTCTGTGTGAATAATGGCCTAATATTAATTTAGTAATGTTTATATATGTGTCATAAGTTTTAATGGTCGAAAAATAATACATTTCCATGTGAATTTTAGGAATTTTAAGTGCTCTGTTTAGTTAGAGTTTTAATTTGTAGTAGGAAATGATGTCATTGTCAGCTGAGCACGTATAGAGTATATACAGGGTAGTCTGAATATGTGTTTTTTCCTGTTTAATGGCCTGAAGAAACCCTTTTGGGTGAAAGTGCTTGCCGAACTTTGCCATTGGATTAATAAATTTAAATATGTTTATCCTGATCGGACTTTGAATTCGTTTGTGTTGGTTAACATTGTGTGGACTGGTGACCAGAAGTGGTTGGAATAGCGTATGTGAACTGTATTGCCCCGCCAATTTCCGTTCCTGTACTTTTGTGTTGGTTTGATTTTATTCAGTTATATACTCAGGATTCGGGACTCTTGGGCGGCAGTTGGAGCCTGTTAATAAACAGAATGTTAACTGTTTTTGCATATTACATTTACAGAAAATAAAAAAATAAATAAAAAAATAAAACTAGGGAAGATTGTAATGAAGACTGTATAATGTGTGCTCTCGGTGTTACTGGGAAGTATAGAATTAACCAGTTTTTCATTAATCTGTATTTGATGTTGAGAATACGTGCAGTTCTATAATTTTGAAGCTTAAATCTTGCATTCACAATTATGACAGCTGACTACACAGAACTCATATTTCAGTAATGTACCCCAGAAATACAGCATGACAGCAGAAACAGACTTGCTAATCTTCCAAATCTGCCTTTTTCCTCTGTACCAGACCTTTTTGGTATCCATTTCGTTTGCAGTCTGCGTGCATCTTCCTGAAACCAGCAGCCATCCCTACTCTTATCATGTCTTTTCAGAAGTTACTCTAAATGGACACCATTTGTCTGGTTAAAAACATCCTAGGATTTCTGAAGGAAGCATATGCCTCACTTTCACGGCATAATTCCTAGCTTTTGAGCATTCAGCATTCATGCACTCTGAAAGACAACTCCTGCTGCATTCTGTAAATAAGTCCGAGATAACCAAAACATCTTTGCTACTCCATGCTGTTTTTACTTGCAAGAAGTAAATACTTCATTACGTAATGCCTCTGTGTAGCTTCTGAAGGTAATCTGAAGCAGTATGATTGCTCTGATCTAATTTGCCAATATTATGTTTATATTCATTTTCAGTCTAGATGATTCTAAGGGTTCACCATCAGGTCTGACTACTGTCAAGCTGCAACAGTATGAAATCCATGCATCTGCTGGAGGTCCTGCACATTGTTCAACATAATAACTAACTAGTTCACTTAACCTAGTCACCCAGTGGAATTAATTGAAGCTTGTCTTGATCCTTACTGCAAGCTTTTCTGCTTATTAGTCCCTGTATCCATACATATTTAAATATTTGTAATGGTGCTATTGAATATAAGCGTTTCATTGAATATTACATTTATTTCAGAATGGCACATTGCAAAATTCCAAATTAAAAAAATATATTTTTTTGTTCTAAGGGGCAAGCCCCCGCCAAAGCTTAATATGGGAGAACTGTACTTCCAAGCATACTCCTCTTGCAAGTTCTCATTCTGAAATTGCACCAGCTTAGATGAAGCGAATACCTCATTTGGTTAAATAATGTTTCAGAGTGTAACATTTAGTTATAAATGTATATTCTCTCATCCTTCAAAAATGGGGGGAAGAATTAAATAAACTTAACATTTCAAACTGCAACAGCATATGACCAAGTATACGAAAAACTTTTGGCAATGATTGGATTCTTTTCAATATATAAACCAGTTAAGATTACAGCTACCTTTTCTCTTATGTTCTTTTATTTCTTTTTATTTGCACTGAACAGTGTACAGGAATATCTGGGTTACATGAAACAAGCACTAATGTTTTTGCTTAATTAATAACCAAGCATTCCATTTTGGGTTATTGTTTGTTGCTTCTTGAATGCCATTTCTTTTTACATTGGTTTAATTAGTAATGACCTGTGGCTGAAAACTACCACCTTAACAAAGCCTGCCTAAAGTTATTCATATGATATTAGTGCTACAAGCTCATTTTATTGTTTGCTATTTTTGCTATTGTTGAACCCGGGCTGAAAATGAAATTGGTCAATATTGATTAATGCACTACCCGCATAAACAAATGTAAAAAATAAATAAATACATACATAAGTAAAATATTCATTATAAACTCTGGGAAGGGACCAATATTTCTCACTGCAAGCAAAATCTTTGCTGCAGATACAGCTTTAGCTACAAATGCATCTAGCAGAGAACTTTAAACATTGAATATTTAGAAAATAACTACAATATAACTATATGGAACACTGGCAAATGACAAGTATTATAAACTGCTTATAAACCATACTATCAGTACTGGGGGGTTGTTAATGGAAAGAACCTGAAGTGTCTGGCACTGCATTTTCATCTATCGTGCATTAGGTTTCATGTGCAGCTGTTCATCTTAACATAAGTAAACATTGTTTCAAGGCCCCAACAGCAGACAGCACTATATTTATATATATTATTCCAACAGCAAAGTATAGATAGTTAAATGGCAATTTATTTCCAGACAGAACCCCCATGGGAAAAGGTGAAGGCTAAAAATGAGTAAGCAATAAAACTGAAAAATAAACTGTTCTAGCACCAGCAGTAACTAGAAATGCATGCTCTGTACTATGCTAGAAATGCCATCACATGAATTTGCCTGCCAGCATGCATTTCACTGCAGTCTAGTTACTAACATTTGCTCAGACTGATAACTCTTCTATGCCTGTGCTTAAAGCCGTCAGAACGCACATTCCAATGGGCTCCATGAAAACAAAAATAAATATTGTTAGGCCATGGGAACAAAAAGCAAATGTGCAAGTTTGTTGGCAAAAACAGTGAAAAACTGCCTTAGTAAAACATTTGAAAATGATGAAATATCTTGGGACATTGAAAAGCCATGAATAAGGGAAGTATGTCAATCTGATATCAAGAAACTGCAGTGTCTTAAAAGTGAACTTGCATGCACATTTCAAGGGCAGTATCCAGCTTTGAAGCAGATGGGTGCACTTTAGTAGTGGTATTCTAGTACAAAACATCCTTCATTTACATTTAACATAGTAAATGAAAGGAAAAGGAAGCTCATTTGTCAGCATGTTTACTTTAAAATGCCAGAAATTAAACTTACAGTCAGGCATTATTAAGATTAATTATTTCAAAGCTAAGGCTTTAAGGAACAAACACTGATACAGCTGATTCAGCAATTTAAATGAAGTTTGAACTTGGATCATAAGTAACCTACACCTAGGAAAATGAAGGAAAATTGTGATGAATTAATTTAACAACTACCTACTTACATACCTCTCAACTGTAAAGAGTTTTGCAGAATGTCCAGATTTCTGTGTCATATTTTTGGTCTGTTTCTCATAAAGCTGCAGTTTTCTGGCAAATCATAAGCAAATCACTGAGGGTTCAAGTCAGAAAATAATGACAGACATTTAAGCCTCAGACTTCATACCCCTCAGAAAAATCATGCTAGTGCAAAACCTGTTACTCTATCAACTTTCCAAGTTTGTAAGAGAAATATTTAAAAAGTGTCCCTATTTTTGAGCCTTTGTCCCCTATTATTTATGGCTTTGTTCAGATTACTTGTAGGACAGGTATGCCTATCTACCTTCCTTCCATAGTGTGTTTGCCTATACTAAAGTCTATTGGTGTACTACAGATGATGCTGTAAATGTGTTTTTCATAAAAAATGTAACTATATATATTTGTTGGGAAATATCTTTTTACTTTGTCTTTTTCAGACATGGGGTTGCTGGCAATCATGTGAAATCATCAGATACAAAATGTTTTGCAAGTTAATTTGCACTTCTTTCCTCTAGAAATACATTGCTTACAAGGTCATAAGCATTACTTCTACTGGGACAAATTTACAGTTCCTAAGACAAATAAACTAGCTGTAATATTTCAACACCGGAGCTAATATACAAGAACAGCATTTTGTTTAAACCACAACCTATTTCTCATGAGCATACATTTTTTTCAGTTTTTCAATATTTTGATTTCTTATATTTTACTAAGTTTTAACCAGCTAAACACACTAGGCACAACCGCCTCATGTTCAGAACATCTCAAGAACACTGGTTTGGGTAAATGATGTGCCCAAGTTGCACAGTATGAACATGAATACACTCTGACTCTACAATAAAGGCAGACATTAGGTGACAGCCTACACTTTGGATAAACTTCCAGATAAAGCACTCAGTTTGAAGAATTACTGTACAACATACATGACAAGAGTAGGACCATGTTGATAAACAATCACAATTTGTTAATCTGTTTCAGAAAATGATTCAATAAATTCAATTTGCGAAGGAAGCTGAGGACATGAACCTCTTGAATCTATTTTTAGAACACATTAACAAATACTTATGATCAGAGGCGCAATTGTGATTCTTTGTTTTACATGGAGACTCAACTGCACTGATGTTCTGTAACCAATAGAATGGAAAAGTGTAGGAGCATGAAGGCTTTACTGCTTCGAACGTTGCAACTCATTGAGCACTGTCACACAGATGGTAGGGAAACATGAAGTGAATCTCTGAGCAACTAGCTGTTTTAAGAATTGTTGGACACTTAACTCTATCAGAATTTTTGTGTATGTCAGCAATCAATACATTACAGTGTCTACAGCTGTCAAAATATCTCCATCACTGTGTTGTGGTAGCTGTTGTATGTATTTTAGTGAACTCAATCATAATAACTGTCAAATGTGTATAACAAAGGTGATTATGCACCTTTCTGATATCAGAATAGTACCTAACATACAGGATTATGTTCTGGTTGTCCATTGTAACCACACTATTATGTGTCTGACACATGGATGCAAAGAAATTGCTTCGGCATCCATGTCAAGAGCGCATAATGAAGAGATATGACTGCAGACCCAATTGTAATTCTTTGTAGTGCATGGAGCTTTATTTGCACCAAATACTACTGGTTACAGAAAAAAGTATAAAGTGCTTTATAGGTTTTAAAAGCTGGTAAAGCCCTTAATGAGCAGTGGCAGTTCTCAGTGCCTAATGTGACACCAAATATTAAGTTAAGCAAATTTCAAAGAACTGTTAATTTCAGGTCTTGAGTAAGAGTAGCATTCATCTAGATTGCCTTTTTCCTGATTCTAAAGCATCATCATGGTGCCCCATGCACTACAAAATTATCTTTTTGTTAATTTTCAGACATAATGCGGACCTCACTTACAGCTCTCTATCTACAAAATAAAAACACATTGTCTCATAATGTGAAGCAAATGAACAAACAGTACAAAAAGCAGTGGTTAAATGTGTTACTTTATACTTATAACAAGTTTTTTTGATGAATTAATATGAATCAGTGCTACCTGTCATAGATATCAGGTAAGAAAATTCATAAAACTGAATATGTGACGGACCCTTGAAATGTGGAACTGCAAAGATTGTGAAATTTTACAATCTGAAATAAGGAATATTCCTCGTAATGAGGTATATTTGAAAGATACGCACTTCATATACTACTAAACATGCACTCACACACATGCACATAGTTGTATGAGAGAGACCGAGTCATTAAACATCCTATGATTTGATTCTTGAGACATTTAAAATTTTAACAACTTAAGATGAAATAATTAGACTTTTTGCAATTTTTGTTCAGAAGTACAATACAAAATTTCAGAATCATCCTACTAATCAAACTGCTGGCAATATTTCCAGTCATCTATGTCAAACTATGGGAAGATAAAAGTTCAACAATCATAAATGAAATCTCATAATGATAATTTCTGTTTCTTAAGATTAGAAATGATGCAAAAGAATGTGTAAGTATCTAGTTCTGTAGTGCAGAACCCCTAACTGTAACTCTTAACAACCTAAAATCCATTAGCATCTCAACTGCTGGAAAAGCCAGTAAGGAACAATGATACAGAGTGCTCACTCCTGTCTTGACAATTGTAGGGGGAGGGAAGCAGTCTGGTCCAGTGTTATGCTGATAGTCATACAGGCTGATGCAGAGCACAATGCATATGTGTCAAAGACATGCAGATGGATATCCTGATCTACATTTGCTCAGTAGCCTTTGTTGTACATGCCTACAAGCTTGACTATGCACTAAAGAGTAGCAGCAGTAGACACTTACTTTAGTGGATATGCATTTCAGCCAACATGAGTGATACCAGTGCATAACCAAGAGCTGTTGACACCATACTGCAAGATTAGTGACAGAGGTCCAGCTGTAGTAAGTGATATCACTGATACACCAGAATCAGAAATGCAAAGCATGTGAAACCTTTCCAGGCTACCAATTGCACCCTAACCTACAATAAACTACCCCATCCTCCAATGTTTTCACTTTCAATCCAAATGAAAGCTTTCTTTAAAGTCTATGGAGCAACAGGCAGAAGGATGGAGGGAGGTGTTATTTCCCACAGAAGTTCTTCTTCTCACACATCTAGGTTTTAGGTTAATACCATAACTTTTTTACCTAATATTAAAGAGGTTTGTCTGCAGGATCTTACAGCACTGAGCTCTCTAGCTCCAACTCCATGATAGCTGCCATATCGGAATATGACTTTAATTATTCCATCCACAAAGAAAATCTAGACCTAGAAAATATTTCCATATTTTGTGCTTTGCAAAGGTATTTAACAATGGCCAAGTAGTCACAACACAAATGTTTTCTAAATTATCATTCATAATAAGGCTTTAGAAGTGGAAATAACCCTACTAGAATATACCATAAAAAGAGTGTCTTACAAGTATTTGTTACAACCAAAGGAAACAGGCCTGTAAAGCTACTGACCAAGACAGTTTTTTTTTAATTTCTTACCCTTGCAACACGTGTAAAATGAATAAAAAGCTAGTTATATTTGTGCATGGCTTGAATATTGTTTACCTAGAACCTGAGATGCCTATGGATAGCCATATAATGCTGAATATACTCTTCCTGATTAATAAATTCAGGGTAAAAGACTGGCACATGCACAAACTGTTCAGGGTAGTTTCATTGTCTACCATTGGCATGAAGAATGAACTAGTCCCGAAACTGATCCTCTTTTTATTTTGCAAAATTTATGGAAGTTTGACAGATAAAGCCTGCAACTCAGAAGTCTTTTGGGTCACAGAAAAGCCACAAGAAATAAGGTCTTCCTGGCAAAATCTCAAGGCTACCAAAACAATTTGTCTTTGCCAATGGAAGGTAAATAACTCAAGATGGCAATGCTTCCCCACATGGAGGTCTCAGAAGAAAAATACCTCTACAGAAAGCCTTATGCTCTTTCAGGGAAGACTAAATGTGCAGCATAAAAGTTGGAGAATGGCTTCCAGCGAACTGTTACAAAGGACTAACTGAGAAGAATGTCAACAATTTCACAGAGGTACTGCAAGACTCGGACGTTACTAGGCTAGTGGCCCTAGAGCCTTTATAAGCCTAGCCATGTTAATCCCAAGTATCCCTATTTGTTTTTTTTTTTTTGTTTTTTTGGGGTAGGTCGCAGAACGAATTTATGAACAGAGTAGGTCTGTTATCCACAGTGGCTACCTCTCCCCAGGGATGAATTTGCAGTCTCCCATCCAGTTATCTAGGTTATGTTTGAATAGTGTCATTATGGAGCTCTGTTTTGTGTGAATATGAAGTCTATTCCAGAGAAGCAGCAGTCTGTAGGAGTCATACATGTCTCTCCAACATGTTCTGTTAATGTCACAGCCTAGGTTGAGATCCCTAGAGCCAGTAACTCTTGTGCCATTTGACTTGTGGATGTCCAGCATTTCCATTAGAGTAGGGTTGGAGATTGCCCAATAGACCGGGTACAAGTTGCCTGTCAGCAGCCTATAAGATACAGAGTAAAGTGACATGACTTTCAGCCTGCCCACGTATACCACGGTTTGGAGTCCCTGTATTTTCTTAATGAGAAACCTCTGAAGTATTTCCGACTGCTATAGGTGTCTGCTGAGGTACATGAGTGGATTATACTCTATTAGTGGTCTGATGATGGTTGAGTAAAGTGGAGTTATGACATCCCTTGACCTGGATGCTATACCCTTGCTTATGAGGTGCACTACATAGAAGACTTTCCTTATCACTGTGGAAACTTGGTGGTCAAAGTTCAGATTGCTATCAATCTATTTTCCCAAGTCTTGCTCTACTGCACTGGAAATCAAAGGGGTGTAGTCAATACTGTAATTTGTAGGGAATTCCATTTTGCCAAAGGGGATAATAATGCATTTTATGCATATAGTTTTAGACCATGGCTTTGACACAAATCATCCATTTCTGTTAGCCCTTCTTGTAATATGTTGACTTCACTGGGGGACTCAATGACTGCTCCCAGTTTGCAATTATTAGCAAACTTGGTGAGCCAGAGGCCATCTCCTTTGGTCTGGACTTCTGAGAAATAGATATCAAACAGTAAGGGGCCCAGCACAGATCCCTGTGGTACTCCACTGGTGACAGGTCTACTGGTGGAAGTATAGTCACCACTTCTGACAGAGTATGTTCTGTCAATGAGCCAGTTTGCTACCCATCTAATAATGTAAGGTTTAATCCCTAGATAGGAGAGTTTCTCTATGATGCCAGAGTGAGAGATTGTGTCGAAAGACTTGGCAAGGTCCAAATAGGCTGTGTACACTGTCTTACCTTCGTCCATTAGCTTTGGTGATGTTCTTGAAGAAGACTACCAGGTTTAATAAGCATGATCTACCCTTAATGAAGCCAAACTGGGTTGGGTCCAGCATTTAGAGGTCACCTATGTCCTTGTTGATAAGGTCCATGCTAATTCTTTCCATGGCCTTGCAGATGAGGCAGGTTAGACTTATGGGTCTGTAGTTCTCAGGGTCAGTTGATGGCCCCCCTCTGTGCAGGGGAATTATTGTTGCTGTACTCCATTCTGCAGGAAGATACCTAGCTCTCAAACTATTATTAAAGAGAATTCCAAGTGGGTCCACTAGATCATGTTTTATATTGTTTAATAATCAATCTGGGATATTATCTGGTCCCAATGAGGCTGGGTTTCTGGCCTTGGAGAGCAATGAGATGACCTGCTCTCTAGACATATTAGGCTTACGACTGGTGTCAGGTATGCTTTGGGATATGGTAGGTGGGGATAATGGGGAAGTTTGCTCTGAATTTGTCAGCTAGCAGGTTGGCGATATCTTCTGGTGTAGTATGAGTGATTTGATCTACAACCAGGTCTGGACATAGCTGGGTGTTCCCTTTTAGACTATGGATGTAGATAAAGAATGTCTTATGAATATCATTGGCTAAGGATAGATTTTAGTTTCAAATTTGCTTTAGAAGGCTTTACATGATTCCTGATTTTCTTGTTTAGGCTTTAGAGGGAACACTTCTTCTGCAGAGTGACACCCCCTCTTGCTTTTGGACAATATTTTTTTCCTCTTGTTATGTAATCTGTTTATACTTGAAGTCCACCATGATGGCTTGTTTTTATGGGAAGACCTGGTTTTGGTCTGGTCAGGTACAGCAGTGTTTATGCAATCACTTAAGTGTTTGTATGGGGCATTAGCGTACACATCTGTATATTGATCAATGATGTCTGTGATTGTGGGTGGTATGAAGCTTTTTATACCATCACTTAGTAGGTGGTCGTTAGCTTTGGAAAAGTTTTGTATAATTTTTGTTCCTGTGATGGTGTCAGCTCTAGTAGTTACTTCAAAAGAGACTGATTTGTGGTCTGACCTAACCAGGGAGGTTATCATGCATGGGGAAGTACAATGATCCCCTCCCATGTTGGTGAGTACTATGTCCAGCAGTGGGGGTGAAGACTATCTCTTCCAGGGCATTATTTACTTATTTACTTATTTATTTAACATATGTTAACCAGGAATGTCTGACTAGGATGAACCTTATTTCAGCAGAGGTCCAGGGAGAAATGCTCCAGAGTCATGTCTTTGGAATGTGGCCGGAAACCAGAGCACCCAGAGGAAACCCACATGAGCACAGGGAGATGTAGACTATGCACAGAAGGCACCCCAGCCGAGAATTGAACCAGATGACCTCTTGCTGTGTGGTGACAACGTTAACCTCTGCGCCATTGCACCGTCATTTGTGTTAAGAAAGTCCAGGAACCTCTGGGAAAGTGTGTCTTTGCTCATGTATGTCCCCTAATCTATGGAATGATAGCTGAAATCTCCCATGACTAAGGTGTTGGGCTATATGGTGAGGGATTACTGTAAATTGAGGTAGGTTGTGTGCTTATCCTGGTTCATGGTGGAGGATCAACAGCTAGCAATGATGTGGTAAGGTACTTTTCCAATAGTTAATTGGACATGGAGTAGTTCCAGAGAGTCATGCTGTTTGACCACTCTAAAAGTATATTTGGTTTTAATGAAGGACAGATACACCTCCACCACTGGTTCATTCATGCTCATTTTGAGGTCTGACTGTGTGGAAGGCACTGTAGCCTTGCAAGGCTGGACTGCTCTCAGCAGCCTTAAACCATGTCTCAGTTACTGCACAGACATCAGCATCCTTCAAGGTGAGGACTGCTTCCAGGGATTGCAGTTTCATGTTTAAACTCCTAACATTAAGCAGCACGACCCTGAGTTTGTCTTGATTAGATTTTGTTACACTGAAAAATGTGTTGTTTTGACGTTGCCTAAAAAGGCACTATGGGGAAGGCAAAGGCATTTGCCAGTATCCAAAAGCCTGGGGGAAAAGGTGCAGATGATCTCTAGCAAAGCAGCGAGGTCTGTGTACCATATCCTCCCAGGCTGACAGATACTGGATCCCCCTGGACTGACACCAGAAGCTAAGCCCATTGTTGAAGTCAATTATTTTTTTATTTACATTGTAGCATCATCCTTGATGAGGGAAGAATATTGCTTAGTGCTAAGGACATACCTGTCTGTCACACATAATCAGAGAATTCGGTCATGTCTCTCTTCATATAGTCCAGAGAGGTACATCTCGGGTCATTCACTCCAACATGGACTATGATAGAGTCTGACCGTGACCTTCTCCTTGTCCAGCCTGGTGAAGGGAACATCTATGTCTCTCACTATGGAGTCACCTATAACCAAGAAAATCGATGTATTTTGCCTTAAGGGCTTATTTGTTGTAGTACGGGTATGTGTGTTGAAATGTGTAGTGGTTTCTTTTTGCTTAGTAGTAAGTGTGGGTTGTGTGCATTTAGGAGGTCTCTGTTCTTTTGGTAGGCTTGTAGTGAGTACCTCCACATATGTGGGTTTATGTGTCATGACCTTACATTGTGTGAGAGGTGAAGCATGTGTACTGACAACCTGTTTGAAGTCTAGTTTGTTTTTACATGACAGAAATTAAGTGACTACAATTCCACAATGTATATGCATCTCTCACAAAGGGTGTTAGTTTGCTTTAGGAGTAAATGGCTGTCAGCATATATGAAGCAATTTCTACATTGCCTCAAGATGCCCATATCAATCAAGCTGGCAGGAGAAATGATGAAAAACTGCCAGTTCATTGCGGAAGCATTTTTCTGAATGTGGTATTTAGGAAGGAAGTGGGCTAGGTGGACTTAGGACTTTGGCTTAAGTAGTGGGCTAGTTTGACTTGGAGTAGCAAAGGTAGTGGGTGTATAGTAGGTTGTGGGTGGTAAGTGTGAGAATGCTGCTTAGAGCATAACTGAGTTGCCTTTTGCTCAGCAGGGAAGCTTTGGGAGTTCTACTGGAAGGTCTCTAGGGAAAAATAATGTTCCCAGGTGTTTGCATCTATACAGTGCACTGCTAAACTCTGTTGTAGCAACAAGCAAATGTGAGGCTTATATACAGGAGAATTTAAACAGTTTTTAACACAACCACCAAGGGGAAAGCCCCAAACTTTTCCTTTCTCCAGCAATCCCCACTTTAGATGAGCCCTGAACTACACACTTCTGCCAGAAGGGTGCAAAGAGGCCCTCTTAATGTAAGATGGCCAAATTAAAAGCACAGTGATACCAAACAGTCTAGATTCAAGAGGTCTGAATGTTGCCTATGCTATATAAAGGATGGAAACACAATTTCAAAGTGCAGAGTAAAAAAGCAGTCACCAACAGCAAAAATGAAGCAATAATTCAATTAAATACAGTTAACAAAGTACAGTGTTGGCTTACAATATGCTTATTTTTCTGTTTTTTTTTTCAGTGGATGCCTTGGACTTCAATGCAGATGCACTACAGACTACTGACTAAAGTTGCCAAACATTGAGCATCTCTGGTAAACTGAGAGCAAACCCATGCAAACATGAGGTTTATATACATGTGAATTTAAACAGATTTTAACACAAGTAGCAATGGGAAAGCCCCACATTCAGCCTTTCCCCAGCAACCCCCAACTCAGATGGGTCCTGAGCTGCACTCATCAGCCACAAGGGTGCAGGGATGCCCTCTTAATCTAAGATGGCTGGCTTAAAAGCTCAGTCATACTAAACAGTCTAGATTTGCAGGTCTGAATCTAGCCTATGCTTTGTAAGGCAAGGAAAAACAATTTCTAGATGGGAAGGAGTAGGGAGGAGAGTCCCATAAGGGTCAAAGTGAGAGTGTTTATTAGTATATTATTAAATGATCTGCAATGGTACCACCCGCTGCACAAAATGACAGCTCTTCAAGCTGCTGTGAACAGTGGGAGATGATGGAGAGAGTTTCCTATTGAGGATTTTAACATGGAGTGCTTCGCTTATGTGCAAGCACAGGGAACCACATTTGCGTGAGGCTTTTATATATGATGTAAGACTTTTACAAAGTTAAACCATCAGGCCAATTAGATAAATACTTTACAACAGAAGTCAGAATTCATGCAGTATCAGGAATCCTTGGAAATAAGTTCACTAACCCTGAGAAATGTTCAAAACATTTGCAAAACTTATAAATATTTTGGCAGATTCAGGAGAACATTGGCAAACTAAGAACTGATTTTGCAGTATCAGAGGAGGTTAACAAATACCAGAATACTATCTAAACAACCTAAGAGCAGATGTAGTTTTTTTAACAAGTGCAGGCTGAAAAATAGTAATAAATTCAACAAAATAAATAAATGCAGCACAGAAGTGTTAAATAGCACTGACACAGTTAGAGCAAGTGCAAAAAATACTTATATCAGCTTTGTAGGTCCAGATGGTTTTAGAAGCAATCCACGTCTAGTAGTCACAGGTGTCCAAGCCAGGCACAAGGAAGCTCTGAATGAATGGTCGCAATCTCACAAATAAATGTAATTCTTTTATACCAGCAGGATGAAAGGCTTTTACAAAGTTAAACCCTCAGGCCAATCAGATAAATGATTTACAACATAAGTTAAAATTCCTGCAATACCAGGAATCCATGGAAATAAATTCACTAACCCTGAGAAATGTTCACAACATAAAAACTTTGCAAAACTTCTGCAGCAGTTGCATGAGGATCAAACAAAGATCTAATCTGTGTTCTGTAACCCGACATAAAAACTTCTTCTCCCTATCACTTTACTTTCAATAAGAAGGGTTTTAAGATGATCATATGACAGACACTTAGGAATTACCGTATTAAAAGACCAACTGACTTAGTAATTTGTTTTCCTTTGGTCCCATTCTGGCCATCAAACATCCCTCAGCAACTCTACTGATCCATTAAATTCCCCAGAAGTGGCAAGTGAGCATGACAGGAGTGGTGTTATTATCTGTTTGGGGGATCAGGGTTTCTAACTTATATCCTGCCACTCTGGCCACATATGCCCAGTGACACTTTTGGGGTTAGCATACAATGGATGCTGCATGGGATTTCTGTGAGTGATACAAGCTGTAGACACTCTCCTTCTTTGATGTAAACATCTCCAATAGATTTCTAATTTCCAGTGAGGATCTCAAATGTAGCAGGCATTCCAAGATATTTGCTCCTCTCCTCCCATCCAAAAGGGGAGGGATCATTACCTCCATTCTTCTCTTCCCACTAGTCTACTTTTGCAGTGCTGTGATAGCAATTCAAGCTCAGGTCAGTTTTATTATACTAAAAGCCCTATCACTCTAGAGCAAAGAATCACCATCATTCAGCCTTGCAATTAAAGGAAGTGCAGCAGATGAACCTCTTATAAGGAGCAAGCATGAATGTAGGAATACAAAACTACAGCTGCTCCAATGGAAACCAGAGCTGCCTTTATCAAAAGTGCGAATTAGAATCACTTTGGACTAGTGCAGTTTTGCCATCAGTGAAAATGGGGGAAATATAAAGAGGACCCTGTGGACACTGCATTTGCTATTGGTTGGGGAAGGAAAATATCACAGGTTATGTTTACAGTACTACCACAAAATTCTACTGTCTGCTGCCAGACTCAGAGACTATGAGTAAAACATCATAAGGCAGTAGCTTAGCTATCATTTAAATGGTTATCTTCCCCTAGAATGTGAGGGACACAGAAGAAATAGATGCCCCAGATCACCCACTGTCGGACTTTCAAGACTTCTCTTTAAAACAGTAGGAATAATTTCTGCTCTGCTTGTAGGTACAACAAATGCTACTATACTGCTGGATTGGACAAAAAGAAGTTATTTGGGGAGAAAATCATGAAAAGTTGGCACAGAGAGGAAAATGACCCTTATTTTCAAAATACTAATGTGTAACTTAGACTCCATGATGAACACATCCCTTGGGCAATCTGTCCTTCAAAATGTTGCCCAACCTGATGGCAAATATATCTGTAGTGATTGTGGCTACAGGGTTATCCAAGGTGTAACATGCAAGCCACGTATAAGCTTACTGAATCAGAAAAGGATCTTTCTTCTGTGAGTTCACTGAACTTGTAGAGTCAACTGAATTAACCTCATGTGAAAGTTGGTGTGAGGCAGTCTAATAACTGAATCTGCTATCAGATGTAGAGATAAAACACACATGCATACCGTGGAGCAGAGTGCTGTCAGGAAGAGAGAAGCAATCTCCAAACTTCTTAGACAAATTTCTGGCTAACAAGTCCTGATGTCTAAGGAACAGAGTACAGAAGTTAGCACTACAGTCAGATCAGTTTAAAACTTTGCACATTACATGTAATCCCAGTGCAATAAAACAAATGGAGCAGAGACTCCCTATGCTGATGTTGACTGTCACTGTCCTTTGCAGCCAGGAGGCAGTCATCTAAACAGGGAAGCATGCTGCTATCCTGTATCATGAAATATGCTGTTCGTACAGAAATTTACACTGATCAAAACTTAGTGTGGCTATCAGTATATGGAATTTGCTTGGCACAATATATCTGTAAGAGAAGAATTCATGGCTGGATATATCTAAGCAGAGTGTTAGGGGAAAGGTGAGGAGAAAGAGGGAAAACTTTTCCTGACAGAAAATAAAATATTCCTGAAATAGTCATCAAACTTTGAAAAAGACAAAATCTAGAAAACCCTAGTGGTAAAAAACACAACGTATATAATATAGAGAAAAGCTATTCTTGCTTGTGATTTGGTTATAACTCTTATAACTAAGACAGGTGAGAGCTGTGCATTAATTAATGGGAATGGAATTAATACAGATGGGAATAGAATTAATACAGACAGGTGGGAACTGTGCATTAAGTAATGTGAATGGAATTAACAGTCTTAAAAGTTTCACGTGCTGACCAGCACTGTCACCAGGGCATCAGTTCTACCAGTTCTTGCAGACAAACTTATTTGATATAAGATGATAAAACCAAGTCAGGCACAGATGATGATTTACCAGTTACCCCTGCTTTCTCCAGCTTGTAAACAAAATTAGTTATTTCTCTCTGGACAGAGAAGAGCCCACATAAGGAGGTGTACAGAGCAAATGCCTCTACATAGTACAAGCAGAGGCATTATGGTTAAAAGCAAGGGCCAGAAAAACAGAATAAAAATGTAGTTTGCAATATAAACTTTCAATGTTAAGTTTATACAGAAAAAAAAACATCAGGTTTAAAAAAAACAGAAGTACTTTAAAGGAAACCTTGACAGAGTTCATGAAAAGAACTAGCAGACTGATTACTGCAAATAACTATTCAAGATAAAAAAGTCTATTTAAGCTGAGTGGAAGAATGCTTGTAAAATAGTGTAAAACTTGTCTGGTGCTACTTTTAGTAGCTCATCTGGCAAGCTCTGCATTTGGCTGCCCTCACTAACTGACATGAATGGCTATAAATTCCAAGACAGAACGGGAAATAACAGAACAGCTGGCATCAATCAGGGAAGAGATGAGAAATGACATATGCATCTTAAAGCAAATTCAGCAAATCATAATACTAAGAAGAAAACTGGGAGGACAGATATAAGGTGAAGAAGTGGACCCTGCCTTAAATGACCTTAAATATCTGTGGTTCCACAGGCTGCAATGAACAGCAATGAAGAGCAAAATTCATCAGAGATGAACTTCCATTAGGATTTTTAAAAATAAATATGAGAGTAATGGACTTGATACAATTTAAATTAATCCATGTGTTAGCCAGATATGTGAGCAAGTCATTATACAAACTTTTCATCCATGATCCAGACCACAAGGACAAGGGTGACATGCAACACATATCAATGCTTAAAGTGCTCAAACAGTCCATGTGTAGTGGGAGGTAGAAGGAAACCAAAAGTACACAGACGAAGCCCAAACACACTCAGAAGGAAAACATAACAACTCCACTGAGTTAGCAGAGATCAGGATTGAACCCCAGGTTGCAAGACAAAAATCTTAAATACTGAGCCACTATGTCTACCCCCCCCCCCCCCGAAATTAAAAAAATCAATCTAAGAAGTGAAGCATGTGGCTTAAAAAAGGAGATAAGATGATGCAAACAGGATGGTAAAAAAATGCAAAAACAAATATAACTGCCTGAAAATTAAGAAATGAACATCATTTTTCAGTCCATTAAAAAGGGATAAAGTTTGCAATGAATCAAAACTTCTTAAGCAGATTAAAATATGTCACAATATACAATTGATAGAGTGAAGCAGAAGATTAACTGTACTGCCAATGGGAAGATGATGTGCACATCAGATGTGACGAGTGAGACACCACAATGATTTCAAGATAAACAGAGACTACTTAATGACAAAAAAGCTCACTGTTTTCTACTGTATGACCAGTTGCCTCTGCTTATAAATTTAAGGGTAATTACTACTTCCCTCGTTCCCCTTCACTATCCTTATTTTTCACTTCTTTGTTACACTGCATTTGTAGTTTGAGAATGCCAATTTGTGCCTTATTGTGTACACACGATAGAACTAACTCCCACCTAAAACATACATACACACACACACACACACACACTCATCCATGCACTCTTAACATTATCAACATAATGATGCCTAAAAGCTAGCAATGTCAATGTCTTCATAACTGACATTTTTAACAAGGCTACATCTATTTCTACCGCACTCATTGGAGGCTCCACCTTCTTGCTTCTTGCAACAGGAAAAAATCTTCTAATGACAGAAAATGGTGGTAAATGTGTACATTTAACCCACACATTGTCAATTAAGTCTGTGCCATATGCTGGGATAGATGTCACCCGAACAACAGCAAAAAATAAGCATCCTGAAAATGGACTTTCATTGCTGATAACAATGCTCTAAGTTATTCTGAAGTATACTTTTTAAAATGTGTTGGCCAACTTCTATAATTACATTGTCGGAATAAATATATCCTCCTGTTCTTCTTAATCTAAAAGTTATAAGAAAATATTCAAAGCATGACTATAAATTGGAAAGAAAAAAGCAACCTACTTATACATATTTTTCAGTAAAACAATCTTTAATAATTCAGCTATTCAAAATATGAAGTGTAAACTGATGAGTTCTGTCTGACCCACGCCTTTTGATGCATAATTAACCAGTTTCTGTGACCAACATAATAAGCATATTAGTGTAAAAATATATATTTGCATACAGACTTTTTCAGAAACAATTAAATAGAATTATTATTAGTAAGACTTACACCCTTTGAATCTTAAATAATTTCCCCTTCAAAACATCACCGCACATTGTAAAACATATACACACTTGTATTATTTACTTTTGTTTAGTCAATGGAAGTGTCATAATGTCTTCTGAATTGCTTTTCCAAATTTGTCCTTTCAACATTTAACCTACATGAACTGGAAAAAATAGTATGGCACAAAATCTGAAGCATGCATGGATAACTTTAAAAAGATGTGACCTTCTGATCTTTTTTCAAGCCTCAAAGAATCTTCTGCTTGTAAAGAGTCATGTGGCATACCTTTAACATCTGTCTAAAACTAGAACAGGGCCTACAGTTCATTATAACCTGTGTGACAAAGGTTTACATGATGACACATCCATAACATTTCATACTATCAGTACAGAAAGTCATCACCCAAAATACATAAAGATAAAATGTTCCACACGTGTAAGTAATCAGCCATAAGAGGATATGGAGTATGGATTTTAATACACATCAACAAGTAAAGAAAGTCGGTGTCCCAATGACAATAAGATACAGATTATTATTTTTTTTTTATTCAGAAGTTGAAATTATTTACTTCAATTCTAAAAAGAAAAAAAAAGGTTGTGCACAAAGAGAACATTTATGAATGTATGTATGTATTTATTTATTTGTCTTTGCTACCCGGCAGTGTAAAACTTGACTCGAGATGATTGTCCCTGTTGAAGTGACACCCTGACCCCATGTGCAACATGGGAAAAAGGGGATGAGGATAGATTGATGTTAACCAGGAAAATCCAACTAAGCAGAGCCAATTTTCAGCAAAAGCCCAGGGAGAAAAGTTCCATCACAGTACATTTACATTAATAAGTGAAAAAAAACAACAGTTACATTTCTCATAAAAAAAAAAAAAAAAAAAAAAAATTACAAGACAGGTATATACAGTAAAGTATTTACATAAACAATTATAAATCTACATGCTTCTTGCAATGCTAAAATCTTGCAGGAAGTAAACGGTTTGGTACTGTAGTAGGAAAAACATTGTTTAAAGACATTTAGTGTTCTTACATTTTAGTAAAGGAAGGTTTGCAAGAGGTTCAAGATATGTAATGAAGTAAGTTTTGAAATTATGCAGGAAGGGAGATTTAGGTATTATACAAGTTTATAAAGAGATCAAGAGATAAAACAAATGCAGCAGGGGATAGGAGATATTAGTGTTGTATGGAGGAATACTGGACATAGTCCAATGCATAGGACAGCGATCATAGTAAAGGATTAGTTCTGTTTAGGCTGCCTGTTTCAAGTTAGTGTATCTAGAAGGTTTACAACTTAGGTATACAGGGGATGTATGAGTGGGGCAGGGAGGTGGATGTAGGCAGTTAGAAAACGAGCAAGAAGAGAAGTGTTGTTTAAGGGGGTGAAAAGGGGTGTATTGATTCAAGTGCAGAAGGGAACACTGTTAGGGGTGCAGTGATTCAAGCAGAGGAGGGCAATAAGCTAGTGATAAGCAATAAGAAGTGTGTGCTTTCACTGGACATCTCAACCTGGTGATGGACATGTGCATGACCATGACTGAGGAAGGTATTGTTTGAGCAGGAATTTACAGCTTGGGAGTTTGTCAGTCATTTTTACTTTGTAGGGATGATGTAAATGAGTTTGGAGATGTAAAAGGAGTGAATCACTAGATTAATTATTTGCTTTAGTAGTGCTTAGTAGAAATTTATCACCAGAAAGGCCCTTGTGGGGGTGTAGGGCAATTACATGTTTTTTTTTTTTAATGCAGAACATTTGCAGGATAATATATCTGTTTCCATGCCATAACTAGCTGAGAATGTGTTATGTAGTTGTTAAGCTCTAGCAGCTTTAACATTAACTTACAATTACAGAAATTCTATGACAACTTACTTTTTCCACTTTCCTTTCCACTGTAATAACATATGAGTATAGTAATACAACCACTATCCACAGATCCACAGCATGATATCAAAACTGAAAATACCAACACTCATAATTCTGGAAATACAACCAAATGTAAAAATCCACCAAAATATCAAAGCTCAAAGAGAGAATGCTAACTGTACATTCATTATAATGGGTACAGTACAACAGTCCTGCAAGCTTTTGGTATTTTAAGCATGTGTACTAAATCTCACAGGTTCATATTTTATATCACATAATATTTACTTAATATATTATCTTTTCCTCGAGGGTGAGTAATGCAGGACTTTGGCCATGAAGGTGAAACAAAACTGACAAAAGAAAACTACCTGCAGGTCAACATTCATTACCCACACATCAGCATAATACATTCTTACTACAAAATATCACTTAAAAATAAGTATTGCACTTTTTAAAACAATACTGTTTGGTTTGGACTACAGAAGCAAAGAAAAAAGATGAAGCGTGTGATCACAGAGATTATAAGATGCCTTAGCATATATACCTTTAAGGAGTGACATTTTCAAAGTTCTTGACACCCATTGTATGCACTTAATAGTGCACAACTCACAAAGTGAGCAGGGCTCACCCATTGTACACAAGTAACAGTGCACGACTCACAAAGTGAGCAGGGTTCACCTATTGTAAGCACTTAATGCCGCACAACTCACAAAGTGAGCAGGGTTGTACATGATACCTCTGGTGTATATTTCTGCCTGTCCTGTACTGCTAACATATTCCATAGGTTGGGAATATATTGCATTAGGAGCCTATTTCTTCAGTGAGTCTCATTTATTGGTGTAGATTTAGGTCCCAGCACAAGTGTTTTTAAAACTACTGATTTTGCAAAGAAATTGGAGTTATGTTGTTGGGATGCCTGAATGATTTAAAGCTTTTCATTTTTAGGGCCTTTCCAGATGAACAACATGTTTGAACTTGATCATATGAAATGAAGCACTGTTTCAGTGATGGACCTGACAGAAGGGCTAATGAGAAGAATGAATTATTTGAATCTTGAAGATATTAATGGTATGTTGTGTTCTTTGGATCTTGAGAATATTACCTTGGAAATTACCTGCACCAGATAGAAGAATTTCCTGACTATGGCTGAAGCATGAATAACAACAAAGGGAATGTCGTACATGTAAGTATCCAAGGCTGCTACAGGTTTACAGGTTTATAGATATGTACTAGGCTAATGACCACCAGGGCCTTTATAAGTCTAGCCATGCAACCCACCAAGTTGCATCCCTTGCTAATATATGCAATTAACTGGAGGGGCGTAGGGAGAGGTATGTTAGTTAGCAGGTTGTTAAAAAGTTATATGGGGCGTATGTTAGTTAGGGAACCTTTACTGTTGACAACTGTCTATAAGATACTTAGGGGCCAGACTGGGGATGAATTTCCCATTCAATGGTCAAGGTTACATTTTATACAGTTAGGAATGGTCTCTGTTTCACATGGATGGGAAGCCTATTCCAGAGCATGGGAATCCTTTGAGTCACATATCTGTCTTGCTAGCATGTTCTATTTATGTTGCAAGCAAAGTTCAAACCCCTGGATCTAGTGTTTCTGGTTATGCTTGTATTGCACATGTGCAACAGCTCCATCAGGTTTGGATCTAAGGAAACTTTATATGCCAAGTACAGGTTTCCTCTCAAAAACCTTTTGGAGACTGAGTATAGATACATGGTTCTGAGGTAATCTGTATACAACAGTGTGCTAATACCCTGGATTATCTTGATGAGGAACCTATGGTGGCATTCAGACTGTTGCATATGCTTGGTCAGGTACATGCCGAAGGGGACATTGTACTCAATGACTGGCATGATAAGGGATGTGTGTAGTGGTACTATAACTTCCTTGGACCTGGATATCATACCTTTGCTTATAAGTTGGGTGACACAGAATGATTTTTCTGCTTTGGCTATGTGTTGGTCAAAGACCATATTACCGTCTGCATATGTTCTAAGATCTCTAACACAGGGTCATCTCTTACGGGTATCATATAAATAGAGTAATTTGTCTGGGTATACATTTTCCAAAAAGCACTACAACGCACTTCATTGCACTCAGTTTTAATCAATGGCTTTGGCACCAGTCATTTGTCTGTGTTAGACCCTGTTTCAGGATTTTAGTATCATGGGGCAGAATTTATGATCCCAATTTGCAGTCATCTGCCAGAGGCTCTTGACATTAACCTTGACCTCCAAAAAGTAGATGCAAAACATTAGTGGGCCCAGCATGAAGCCCTGTGGTACTCCACTGGTGACCTTCCTTTTGATACAGGTGGTCTCACCAATTCTGACTTCTTGCATCCTCTCTGTAAGCCAACTGGCAATCCATTGATTTGTGTAGGGTTTAAGCCTAGTTCAATGAGTTTGTCCATGCTACCTGAGTGGGGTATTGTGTTGAATGCCTTAGCTAGGTTTAGGCAGGTGGTATGCACCATTTCCCCTCATCCATTGCCTTGTTTACTTTCTCAAAGAACTCCACCAGGTGAAGTAGGCATGATCTTCCTTTGGCAAAACCAAATCAGGATCTGTGTAGTGTCAGTAGGTTTCCAATGTCTTTGTTGATCATTTTCTTGATATATCATTCCATGATTCTGCATATTAGACTACTCAGACTAATGGGCCTGTAGTTTCCAGGGTCAGTTGATGGTCCGCCCTTTGAAGGGGGATAACTGTTATCATCCTCCATTCTCTTGATATGTAGTCTGTTTTGCAGCTGCAGTTGAAAAATGACTCGAGTGGTCCTGATAGGTCATGTTTCAGGCTATATAGGAAGTAACCTGGGATATGGTTAGGCACCATGGAGGCTATGTTTTTAGCCTTAGTGAGCACTGCTACGACTTGCCTTCTGCTAATAGTTGGGGGGCTATGCTGATACACATTTCACAAGGGGAAGTGGGGGGTGGGTAAAGTCTGAACTGAATTTGTCAGCTAGCAGATTTACTATATCGGTCTGCCCAGTGAAGATGAACCATTTGCTACCAGTTCAGCACACTGTTGACTGCTATCTTTGAGAAGTTATCTTGACCTCATAATTGTCCTTGTTAGATTTAATTCATCCTCTTAGTTTCCCATTTAGGTTTATTAGTAAACTACTGTCATCATAAGAGTTGCTCTTTCTGACTTTGGCCATGACTTTTTTCCTTTTGTTATGCACCCTGTTAAGATTAGGATTACACCAGTATGATTTGCTTTTGAGGTTTGTTTTAAGCTTACTTTTAGCAGGGACATCAGCATCTATGCAGTCATTAAGCAATAACCGACAATGTGGTGTGGTATATTGGAGATTCACCCACGTTTGGTGTGGTTTAATCATAAGGATGAAGCCTGAGTGATTAAATGAAGCCAACTGTGGGTAAATTTTCAATATACCACAACCCACGGAGTCAATTATTGCTATGATACAATGACATTATTTAAGAAAAAAAATACTTACTTTTCTTAAATAATGTCTTTGTATAATGGTGCTTTACTGTTCTGTTGGTTGTGGTACACTGCTTCCTTGTTTTGATGTACTGAGCATGCATATGGGACTTGCGTCCCATGCATACCCAGTACATCAATGCTTTAAAATGGAAGCAAAGGAGAAAGGAAAGTCTCCGTTGCTCCATTTTTCCTTTTTTATTTATTAAAAAAAAAAATGTTTTGAGCACTTTATACCAATGAAAAAAGTCCGGGCGACCAGACCTTTTTCCATTGGTATATTGTGGAATTTACAATGGGCATGCTGGCCAATCAGCATGCACATTTTGGAATATTAATGGGGGGGGGGTCACTGTATAATTTATATGTTTGTACAGTGTATGAATAATTCTGCATAGGTTGTTGTGAACACTGGGTTGGGTGGGGCATTGAATTTTGACAGACTGTCACTTAATAGAATGTAGTTTGCATTAGATTAGTTTCTTGTTGCTAATGTAGATCAAGAAACCTCCACCTTCGATCTGAAACAGGTTTTGCTGTGTTTCGTGAGTTGATTTTAATTTTGAATAAGAAAGTTTTGTGACCAACCTCAACTGTGAGGTCGTAACACACAGTAGTGGGGGTTGTGCAGTGCTGTCTAATATTGCTGAGAACAAGATCTAGTGCATCTGAATCTCTGGTTGAAGTGCTCACTAACTGATCAATGGCATTTGTGTTAATAAAGTCTAGGAAAGCGTATGCCTGCAAGCTGGTCACAGTGTGTGTTTCCCAGTCAATAGAAGGGTAGTTAAAGTCTTCCATGATTAGAGTGTTTGGTTGGATGGGGAGTGCATCCAGTAGGCCTAGATAAGAGTTGTGGGAATTTTGAGACACAGGTGGTGACCTTTAGCTTACTAAGGTACGGGACTCTACCTAGGGTGATTTGCATGTGGATGAACTCCATGGTATCATCCTGTTTAACAACCTTGAGGCATACTTGTTGCTAATGTACATCAAGAAACCTCCACCTGTAGTCCCTGCCTATGTAGCTGATGGTCTAAATGTGAGGAAGACACTGTGGCCTTGCATTGCTGGAGTTCTTTCTGCAATTTTAAGCCATGTCTTGTTAATAGCAATGATGTCTATATTCTCCAGAGTGAGGCGATCTTGTAGTGGGAGAAGTTTTTTGTTAATGCTCCTTGTATTGAGTAGTAACACCTTTAGGTTCCTTTGGGTTTTGCTTGGTATGTCAGTAGATTTATCACTTTGGTATTGTTTAAAAAAAGCTCTAAGGGGTGGGTAACATTTTAGCCAAAATCTGGAACTTGGGGGGACATATGCAGGCCATCTATGGCAAATCAACATTGTCTGTTGGCCATATCCTCCCAGACTGACAGAGATTGAATCCCTCTGGACTGACACCAGAAACTAAGCGAATTGTTAAATTCAAACATTTTTTGTTCATACTATGAAATCATTATCGGTGAAGGTAGAATGCTGCTAAATGCAAGCCGCATACCAGTCTGAGACACATATTCAGAGAGGTACATAATGTCCCTCTTGATATAATCCACAGAGGTATGGTCAGGTCATTTTCATCCACAGGGCTATCATACTGATAACTGTGGTGCAATGAACTGAGTGGTGTGCAACTTGGTTGATCATGGCTCCAGATAAGCAACTGATCATAATCTTCTTCTTGTCCAGTCTGGTAAGTGGGGCATCTGTGTGTCATACAGTGGAATCACCTATCAAAAGGGTCCTGTGTAAACTGTTTGCTTGCCTTATGGACTTTGCGTTTGGAGGTCCATTGGATGTAGGCTTATGTGCAGTGTTTGGGGTTTCTTTTGATATATGCATTAGAAATTATTGAGGACAGGCATTGTTGTTTGCATGCTTAGGAGGTCTTTCAGGTTTGGGGAGATTGCTTTTCAGTGCCACAGCATAAGATGTTCTATGTATGTGGACACGATGTGTGATGAATGTAATGTGTGATTTCTTGACAACTTTGTTTGTATGCAAGACTTTTTCCTCCAAGCATATTGTGTATATGCATCTCTTGCACACTGCATTGGTTCCTTTACAGATTTAAAGGCTGTCAGTGAACATGAACAATTGCCCCATTGTCACCGGTTGACCATATCTACTATGCTGGCTACAGAGACTTTTGAAAATTGCATATCCATGCTGTCCAGGCCTGTATCACAGTAAGCTATTATGGTTTGAGAGTGGTAGTGTTACAGACCAGAGTAGAACAATGCTAGGATATGGTATTGGATATTGCTAGGGTATGGTATTAGTGCTATCTGATGCTTTGTGCAATGCATCACTAAACTGCAGGTTACAGTCCCAGTGCTAGTTTTATAGATTAATTTCTACATTCTCCAACTCAGATAGACCAAGCCAGCAACTACTGCCACTAGATGGAATATCCCAGGCCTCTTAATGTAAAAGCACATAAAAGACTGCTTGAGAGTGTATGCTACACCAAACAAATTTTAACAAACTAGCTAGACAAGGTCATTTCAAGTCAATCAGACCAACAGCAAGACAGTTTGAAAAAATGCAGTAAATTTAGTCTTAACTACAGACAGATGCACAAATAAACAAGAAATCAGCAGCCAGTTAGTAAAATAGCTCCCAGAAGTGCGATTTTTAAATACAAGTATTCAGTTTGTGCCTGGATGGTACATGATACAAGGAAATCAATTCAGAGGCTCAGGCAAGAGTTGCTGAACTTTGTGGGAATTAGCAAATATACTCTCAAAGATCCTCTCAAACACACCAAATTTATACAGGCACTTAAAACAAAGGAAACTGTGTAGAATCACTTTAGCAGGGCCAAGTTGTAGGAATACAACAATTAAAGACCAACAGAAATACCAAGTAGCAACTTACACATTAACACTGCTAGTAAAAATTCTCAAAAGTGCAATTCTCAACAATCAGCAAACAGTACACAATCATTGGTACTTGAAAAAGATATAAATTGCAAAAATTGGCAAATAAAGCAGTTAAATGAGGTAAAAAACAATAAAATAAATATTTTATCTGTCAGGGATGACACGGGGTTTATTCACAGCCCTCTCAGAGTGTGGCGAGGATGTAAAGCAGATGAGAGTTTTGTGGAAATGATGACTTGTAGTAAAGGGGGTTAGCTAAAGAGCAATACTTGTTTGTTGAGTAGGCACTCAGTGTAATGGATCGACATAAAACAATAGGTGAGAAAAGTACATAATCAGCTTACACAACTGACAATAGCAATCAAAGGGAGAAGGAAGGACTTTGATAGTTAGACTACTCTAAGTTGGTGGAAAACAGATTCACTGGCTTTTAAAACAACAACAGCAAAAGGGTTGGAGGTTTGGGGAAAATTTCAAGTTGATGTAAGAAGACAGACAAGAAACTACAACTTGTCGTCCACAGTACTTGATGTCAGCACGTTAGCCAAAATGGCCAGGAATATGTTTTGGGTCAGTGTTATCTAGATTTAATTAAACAAAGGTCAGGTTAGCAATCAATCTGTAAAACAAATCGGTGCAAACAACAAAAAATACATCCGAGAGCTTTCACAAATCAGCCAAGCTTCCATCATGGCAGACTGCAAATGCTATGGTCTCTTCTTTTAACAACAATGTCTCAGCTAAAGAACAAAACAGTTTACTCACAGAAAATACAAGCTGATGAAAATAGCCACACAAATCAGACACTACCGCTTGTTGCTCACAGTATATCACATGGGCATGTGAGCCAAAATTAGCCAGGAATATGTTTTGGATGAATGATATATAGACTGACAAAGACCAGGACAGCAATCAATCTGTAAAACAGATTTGTACAAACCAGAAAAAAAAAACAGGTCCAGGAGCTTTTACAGATCAGCCAAGCTACCACCAAGGCAGAGTGCAAATGCTATGGCCTGTACTTTCTCTACTTTTAACAATACTGTATCACCTAAAGAACAAAACAGTTTACTTATAGAAAATTCAAAACTTTATTTATAGAAAATTCAAGTTGATATAAGAAACCTGACAAATCAGAGACTACAGCTTATCATCCACATATATCACGTCAGCATATGAGACCATATCTGCCAGAAGAGGATGACCACTTATAACATATAAGATGGGAGCAGTACTTTTACCAGATGCTACTATGCAACACTTTTTTCCATTTAGTGTGACAATATTTTTGGTGCACTAGATGAATATATATTCCAGAACTTACTGGGGCTGTGCAATATCGGTGGATTTGTGAGTAGGAGTTCCCATACTGCAATTATCAATGAATACACACACCTGTAAAGTGGTAACACAGCATAATGCATCCGAGATACTTCAGGTACAACTAACACTGGGTAAGATGGTGATACTTATCATAGCCTGCTACAGAACCCAAAACATGTCCCTAGACTCACAAGTCAACTTCCTAAGCACCCTGGAATCTATCAAGGTCCAACCCAATACACTCATACTGGGTGACTTCAACTACTCTTCCATCAACTGGGAAAACTATGTACAGGCCCAACGCTTTCTGGAATTTATCAATTCTAATAATGCCCTGGACCTGCTCATTCTGACTCCCACTAGAGGAAGCAACATCCTCGACCTGATTATCACCAACATGGGAGACCATTGCTGAACACCTATAGTCAGTTCCTCCATGGTTAAATCTGACTGCAAACTGATCACCATGGAAATCTCCATCTCACCTACACTCCCCGCTAAGGTGACCACCCTGAAAAACTTCTCTAAAGCCAACTTTGGGCTCCTAAAAACAGAGGTGGCTAACTTCTCGGCAGCCATGCCAATGGAAAATAGCTGCATGACTGCCGAATCATATACCAATGCACTGTACGAGCATGTACACAAAAGCATGGACCTTGCCATTCCAAAGAGAACTAAGACATTCTCCTCCAAAACAAGAAACCCAATCTGGTGGTCCTCAGCCATCTATAAATTCTACAACAGAAGGAAGAGACTGTTGCAAAAAAAAAATGAAGAGACAAGACTGGAAAACCTCCCTTATCAGTCTCAGCAAAAAGCTGAGATCAGTTGTCAAATCCTCTAAAGCTAGCTATGAAGGCAGAATTGTGGCTGACACCAAAAACAACCACAAAGCCTTCTATAGCTTTACCAAAAACCTCAAAGGCAATACCCAGATTTGCTCTGAGTTATTGCACAATGGCACCTCCTATACTGAGCCAACAGATACAGCCAACATACTGGCCGCCAGATTCAGTGTCAACTTTACCTCTGTCACCCCCAAGGGCCCTATCATAATACCAGATGAAAGCCTGGTACCCACCATTTCTGTGGCACAGGTAAAAGCTGCATTGTCCAAATCCAATAATACAGCTTCCATAGGACCTGATAATATCCCTGGCTGCATCCTACAAGAACTACAAAATGAACTGACACCACATCTGTGTGCCCTGTTCAATCACAGCCTTACTTCATGTTATGTCCTTAATGAATGGCACACTGCCACAATCATCCCATTCCATAAAGGGAGAGCAACTACAGACCCTAGGAATTATCTCCCCATTAGCCTGACAACCCTGGTATGCAAAACTATGGAGAACATCACTATGGACTTGCTTAACAAAGATATAGGCAATCTCCAAACTCTTGCCCCACACAGTTTGGCTTTGTCAAGGGGAGATTCTGCCTGCTGAACCTGGTTGACTTCTTCGAGGCAGTCACCAAGGCTGTGGATGAGGGCAAGGCAGTGCATACACCCTACCTCAACCTGGTCAAGGCCTTTGATACCATTCCCCACTCAGGTATCACTGATAAACTCCCTAAACTAGGCATCAATCCTTACATAACTAGGTGGGTTTCAAATTGGCTCATAGACAGGAGCCACAGAATGAAAGGTGTGGATTCCAAGTCCGACTGTTGATCAGTCATGAATGGAGTCCCACAGGGCTCGGTTCTGGGCCATCTCCTGTTTGGCATCTACTTCTCAGAAGTCCAGGGCAACACAGAAGGACTTTGGCTTAGCAAGTTCGCTGATGACTGCAGGCTAGAAGTCATTATCAACTTCCCAAATGATGCAGATATCCTATAAAAGGGCTTCTCTGAGAACAATGACTGGTGTCGGAACTACGGCCTGAAGCTTAACGCCAAAAAAATGCATTATCATCCCCTTTGGAAAAAACTCAGTTCCCATGAATTACCACATTGATGGGAGCCCACTGAACAGTGAAAGGCCCATAAGAGATCTGGGCACCCAGGTCGACAGCCACCTCACATTCGACCACCACATTGCCACTGTGGTCAGAAAGTCCTTCTACGTGGAACAGCTTATAACCAAAGGTTTTGCATCCAGGAAGAAAGGTCATCATCCCTCTCTACTCATCCCTCATTAGACAAGTAATCAAATATAAAACCACGATTGGTATGTACCTGACCAGACATCTACAACAGCTGGAAAGGACACAAAAGTACCTCACAAAAAGAATCCTAGGCCTTAAACACATGTCCTACATGGACAGACTCAAGAAACTTCAGCTGTTCTCAGTCTCTTATGTTCTACTTAGAGGTGATCTCTGCTTAACTTACAAAGCTATGTCTGACCCAGCCCTACTTGAAATGCTAAATCCCAATTCCCTGCACCACACGCTCCAGAGATCACAACCTCATTACCACAATTAACAGAACATGCTGGAGGGACAGGTTCATCTCCCGAAGACTGCCCATACTTTGGAATAGGCTTCCCATTCATGTCAAGCAGAGCACCTCACTGGCCCTCTTCAAGAGAAATCTTGATGAGTGAATTGGCAACAGAAAGTTCACTCCAGGGATCATTCCAGTTGCACTACTGGATATGGACACTGTGAACTAACATCGGGTGGCATGGTGCCTGGGCAATTATTTTTGGGCTAGGCTTGTAAAGGCTCCAGGGCCATTAGCCTAGTACACATCTATAAACCTACAAACTTGTTAAGCAAGGCATCCTGGCATATTGGCTTGGATATCTACAAAATAAATACCAAACAGTAAACATTCCAGTGCTTATCACTGTGGCACCCAGTAGTAATCATTTTACATTCAGAGAAGGCACCAGCAACATTCACAGCTTAGGATCTTTTGGATATCCTATCTGCAATCCAAGGAACAACACAAGGGTTTACATGAAGTTTGTTTAATTTTTAAATATTACAATATGAAACACTGTGTCAAAATCCTTGGTCAGGTTGAGATAAGCAACAATCACTGAGTGACCCCTATATTCAACATCTGTAATGTATTCAAGCTTATTAAGTTTAGAAGACAGGACCTGTGCTTTACAAAACTGAGCTGTTTGGGGTCTACATCAACTAAGTTCTCTATGTCTGCACTATGGTATGCTCCATGTTTTGCACTGAAGTCTGGTAAGGCGTATGAGCCTCTAAATAGTGAAGTTACACTGCCTGTTCTCCATATATCTGGTAAAAAAAATGCAGGCAGGCTATAACAGAACAGTTTAAATAGTGGCTCAGTCAGTGCATGCTTGGCACAATGAGAACATAGCGTGGTATGTTTCTGATCCTATGAAAGCATTATTTTTAGACTCTGGCAGGGATTCCAAGACTTATCCTAATGTGATTTCAGGAGAAACTCTCCAGGGATACTGGGGGCAACATTTTGGGTAGGTGAGGTAAAGTTATCACTAAATTTTTCAGCTAATATAGTGGTTGTATTCATGGGATGAGAACATGGTGATATTACGGATGAAATCAATACATATTTAGGACATTATTCCTTAATTTCCTTACATAATTAAAGACAGATCTGTATCTTCATTTGGTACCTGTAACAACCTTAAGCTTTTATTCTGCTTTGCGTTTTCTAGTATTGTCCTGAAGCCATATTTCAGTGTGTCCTTAAGGTACAGGGTTGGGAATTTCTTACAACTTTTCATTCTTCTTCTACCAGGCTTTTTCCTGAATTTGCCATTACATTTAGGGCAGATGGATACAAACTTTTCTATATATCTATTTAGGTGCTGGTAAAAAGAATTGGATGTGAATGAGGTAGCCATCTCATTTGGGTCCTTTTCTGGGTGATTTTTGGGAGCTTTGGATAGGTATTCTACACATTAAACTAAGTTTGCCCTGGATAAATCCTTAAAGATAGTCTCATTTGGTGATAGGTCCTATCATTAGGCCTGCAGGAGGGAATATGACTGATTTATGTCCAGACTTAATGAGGGATAAGGAGATGTGGGGTGAGTTACTGTCAGGAAATAGGTAAGCAAGGACCAGGTTAAGAACAATACAGCCTTCTAATGGACAGTTTCACAGTATACTCCAGTGCATTTGTATTAACAAAGTCTTGGACGTGTTAGGCATATCCATTTTTAGAGGAGCAAATGTGCCAGTTAAATTTGGGGAATTGAAATCCCCTAGTAAGAAGTATTTTTTTTGTTTGATGCTTAACACTTCATTGGTTTAAAAAAAATCTCTCAATACTGAATGATTGTCATACCCAGTCAGACCTTCCCAGTAATCACATGTCAATAAGTAAATTAATTAATTAATTAATTAATTAATTAATTACTTAATTAATTAATTAATTAATTAAGGCAAATTCTGTGACCTCTAAAGACACTGATGGGCACCTGTGGCTAGCAATGAAGTAATAGTTTGATTTGTTAAAGGTGAGTTGGATGAAGGAGCTCCATGATAGGGTTGTAGTTAATCTGACATGAAGTAATGGTGTTTCTTACAACTAAAGGTACTCCCCTACAGTTACAGAATGATCTGATAGTAGATGGGTGCTAAACCTTGAGACAGAGGGAGTGATGTTATTGCATTGAAATGGTGTATCTGTAACTAGACAAATATGAATGAGTTCAGTTGCAAGATGGCCTCCGTTCTGGTATCGTTCTAATCAGATTCCTAGCCTTGAGAGTGTCACCATCATGTTTTCTGAATTTGAACCTGACTATGCAATGTAGGAATGCCCAGTAGGGGAAGTTGACCCAAAAAATGTGCTGGGTGCAACAAAAAACTTTATCCAGTGCCTGGAAGTCCTGATGTAATGGTGTAAGCCAACCCTGGTGAAACAGTAACTCTTATCTACCATTTCATCCCAGGCTGACACATTTTGGATCCACTTAGAGTGACACCAGCTATTGCCCAATTATTGAAACCAATTACCTCATCTTGCTATCTCAGCATCATTCTTGCAGAAAGACTGGTATCTTTCCTGCTTCTAGCATATGCATAGTAACTTGTGGCATGCTTTTCTGCATGCCTCTCTGGGTAGAAAGCCTCAGGTCATTCACTTCTATAGGGGAAGCCCTTAGGTCATAATCACACCTGTCTGGTTTACGTGACTTTAAGGTCCTTGTGATGTCATGGATTCTGCCACAAGATGAGCAGCTTACAGTCACTGTATTCATGTCCAGTATGGTGAATCTGAGTGCTTTATACATCGGATCATCTTTGACTAAAATATTTCCCTTTGTGGAAGCAGATTTAGAAGACCCTGTGCGCTTAAAGTGTTTTCTTGGTGATTTTTGGGTGAGCCAAGTGGATCTGTAATATATATGAGTAGATGTTGCTTTTTATGTTGGTGGCTGAGGTTTTGCAGTGGTAGCATTGTTGCCTCACAGCAAGAGGTTCTCCTGTTCGATTCTTGGCTGGAGTGCCTTCTGTGTGGAGTCTGCATGTCCTCCCCGCGGTCGAGTGGCCTCTGAAAGACATGCGTGAATGGGCCTGCCTTCGCTGAAGGTTGGGCATCGGGCTGGTAACTCGGCACCATAAAAATCAACTGCCAAACATTAGCGGACCGGAGTTCCACTGTGGTGACCCCTAACCAGGAAAAGCCGAAATAGACAAACAAACAAATTCTAGGAGGCTTTGGCTAATTTTGCTTTGCAGCCTCAGCAAAAGTTATGGGCTTAGTAATGTGCTGTGACTGACACGGTGTTATAGATGTATAATGCTTACCAACAGCAGGCGAATGTAAGAGGTTTGCCCCCATGTTTAACATTTCTTGAACAGAGTACTATTATTTGGTAGAAGCAGTGAACCATTGGTAAGCATAAGGTAGCCTGCCTTAGAACACATAATGCAATCAGACTGGTGACAAATGGTGTGAGAACAGACTGTTGAATCACACAAGATGGAGGACTATGGCTGATCGTGGCACTCAAGGTTGAAGGGAGACTACTATAGCAAACCCTAAAGATTTATGGATGAATTATTTACAGTGACAGTCTGAAGTTAGATTAGACAGCAATTAATCTAACTGTCCTTAATGAAAAAATAGGTCTAGGCTGCATTGTACAAAATAATGATATTTTCACACAAATACTATGTGGAGGGATTTGTCCTAATACTCATGGGTCACTTACAGGTCACTTGCACACACTGTAAAACAGCTGCTAGGTGCTGAATGCTATAGCTTTTGTTCACTGTACAAAATGAACATAAAGGACTAACAGTGAACTGTTAAAATATTAGTACTAAATTTCCGGGTCAAAGATGCTTGGGGTTGAAAACAATCGCTAGAATATTTACTATGAAATGATCATCAATTCTTATGACAGACCTGTTAACTTTGTACAGCTAATTTGTAGAGTTGCTGGTGTTTGCATAACTCAGGATACTTGCACACACCACAGATCAGTCAGTAGGCATGGACCATGATAACTATAGCTTGTAAAAGCAGGGTAATCATTAAGCAGTAACATTGAACAGGGCAGTAGAGCACCCAGAGTCATTTTTAAAGACTGGTGCCTGAATAATACAGACAACTAAACAATAATACACTAGCACTATTAAAACTGTAACTAAGCAGGAGTCTAACATTATTTTTGTATGTTTTCCTGCAAATGCAAATGTAAGTTGGTTAGGTGGTTTGCTCCCTTTGTGGTTTATTTGGTTAAGAATGTCTAAATAATGTACTCGACATGCTTGCAAAATTTTATGTGATGGCGCTTGTACATTGCATCAACTAACTGTCATACCTGCTTTTTTATCATAATGAAATTACAAGGAAAGGTTGTTCTCTTTTGTAATGTTTTAAATTAATTTAAAAAAATTGTGAAAATAGAATGCAGAATTCTATTAGCATTTTAAATAATTATTGCAATGTTTTATTAAGCAGTTGTGTTGTTTCTTTACACAATGACTATTTTGTTTTAAGTTTGTATGGTACTTGTGACAGCTATAGATAGGGTTAAGCCTTAAAATACATATAATACATATTTTTAGTTAAAAAAAGTTTATAGATGACTGGATGGCTTCATTGTAATGGCATATGTGGCTTGACTGCTTCAGGATTTATAGTAACTGAATGGAAAATGGAATATAGATTGTATGATTTGCTTTGATTTGCCCCTGAATGACACATGATTTTGAGTACTCTACCTAAGTCTTCAATATTCTAAAAGAAGCCAGAAGAACAAATACTTTGAAATCATAAACACAGACAATATATGTTTCTTGGACTTTCTCAGAAAGAGCGCGACAATTAAACTGCCCGATCACAATCTTCTTTGTTTACGTAAAGCACAAGTTTCAGTCAAATTTGGCATATGTCTCCATCAAATCTACCCTCACCTACCAACCAATCCATCTATTAGGTCTTCCTTAATACATACACTTACCCCACAAGTTTGAATTCCAGGCGGCCAAAGCTAATCTTACTTTCATTACAGCTAACAGACAAACCAGACCAAAAAAGCCTTCTTTCAATAAAACACGCACTTTTCTGGTGACTGCTCAAAGCTACAAGCTCTTATGGCCATGCCTCTTTGCATAGTTTGTCATTGTGTAAGGGTACCACTGAAAACTAATCCTTTCTTCATACCAAAGACTGTCTCATCCATGGCTCACAAGTCCATTTAGCTGTCATTTTTTTTTATCCCAAACTACCAAAATAATGAAAAACATCTTTCAAACATTTGAATGTACAGAAATAACTAAGGGGCTATATCATATGAAAAAACAACAACTTAAACATAGCAGATTAGTTTATAGTTTCCTTTAAAAAGAGAGAAAAGCCAGCCTGTTAATATTACTGTAAAAATGACCAGCCCACTGTATTGCAATTTGTTATAAAAAGTGCAATAAACCTTTGGAATGCACCTATTATAAAATAGACCTCCAGAGCTACAACAGTTTCATCCACTTAAGCATAGTTTAGACATTTTTTCTGTACTGGAAGCCACAACGTGGCAGTAGTCATTTGCTAAACATTGTCATATGGAGGTACAGTCCACAGGTAAAAGAGGGAAACTATCCATAGTCTGGTTGAAAATGTTAAATTTTAGAAGTATTTGACAGTTTTACTTATTGGCAGTTGAGTACAATCATTTGCATTTTTCTGTCAGACAGAATTTGTTTACTAGAAGCATCCATCCCTAAGAGAGGTTTATTGTCCTGAAGAAAGTGCATGTCTGACAACACATGATGTGTAAAAGTTGCTCCAAAGCCCTCTGCCAGTATCACTTCAGGCAAGAAATCAGCACTGGTCCTCACAAGAAATAATAGGCCTACTGGAAAATTCAAGATAGACAAAAAGAAACACAAAGTGAGCAAAGTCCATATGTTTTAATTTGTTACTACACTGACCTCACCCTGAATCAATACTGCTATGCTAAGTACATTACAATAATGCACTTCCTGTAAAGATCAACTGTGAAAATGTTTACAGACAGAAACATGTCAGTTGAAAATCACCATGGCAGCCTACACCCACTGATGCGATTTCAATGTGGTTACTGACAGGAAAGGTATGAAAATTAACGGTAGCTCTTATGTACTATACTCAGCAAGACAAAATGCTGAGACAGACTTTATAAAATTCACAGTATTACTAGTATAACTTAAGGGGAAAATGTGCAACTGATATGAAGGAATACTAGGAATGTGCTGGGTGAAAAAGTGTACACTGAACTAAATTTTTGGAAAAAAATATCAGTATGCCTTGTAAATAGACATGTATTTGCAAGAACATTGGCTAGAAAAGTATTTTTTCAAACAGATTAACACTGCATTTGGAATCAGTTTCCTTTTTTGTTACTACCCGTAATTTTAACAAGAAAGTAATTATTTGTTTACCCTGCCTCAACTTAAAACGTACACGCTGTCTCCAAATACTGGTTTTCTCACAAAAAGCACATCAGTTTGCTACTTCATGTACATAAGTATGCATGTGTGTTTGCATTGTGTGTGTGTGTGTGTGTGTGTGTGTGTGTGTGTACATCTATATATATAATATATATATATATATATATATATATATATATATATATATATATAGATAGATAGAGAGAGATATGTATAGATATTTCTATCTACACACACACACACACACACACACACACACACACACAAATATATATATGTGTTTATATGGAAACATTATATAGAATGTGCACTATATTGTGCCATATTAGAATATTTTAACAAACAGACAGCTAGGCAACACGTTTTATTAATTAGTTAACAAGGGGCTGCTTGGCTGTATAAAGCACAGCTGTATAAGTAAAACTCACCATACCTGTAGATATTTGGGTGATCACTGCTACAATAACCTTAGCTATATGGGTTACATCCTGTCAAGTATATAACAGCCAACTAGCTTTCAAAATTTCAGGACACCTGTTGACTAAAAGACAAGTTTGGTCATGAAGACCTTCACAGCTTTCCTGCCAGCAGACAAAGGGAGGCTGAGCCATGAAAGGACAAGGTTAGGAACAATAAAAATTAAATGTCCACACCTTGGCATAAAAAAACAAGGGTGATGGAGACAGGGAGCGGCTACTGCAGCAGTGATGATTCGAACATCTACAGTTTTGATAAGTTCAACTTACACAAGAGTACTATGTTCAGCATGTTGATCATTGCTCTAGTAGCAGTAGCTATATGGGTAAATTTCCTTAGCTAACTATATTGGAAGGAAGGAGAAGAGTCTTGGAGTCCCTGGAGAATGCTCCTAGCAAAGTTTGATCTGGACCTAGGGAAGGAATCAAGCTTACAGTGCTTTGTAAAAGTATGTACAGAGGACCAAGTACCAGCTTCTTGAATACTTCTAGCATCCAACCCTTTCCAAAAAGCCTTAGATGAGGCCAAGGCCCTGGTAGAGTGAGCCTTGATCCATCGTGGAATAGTTTTGTTATAGTGAGTATAACAAAGATAGCTTTTCAGTATTAAGTTGAGGCAGGGACAAACACAGAATTATTTTTTGCTAAAATTACAGATAGTAATAGACAACCATTTGGAAATAGTCTGTTTTGGCACAGGTTGTACCTTCTTCTTAACTTCATAAAAAAATGAACGACTGATCTAAAGATGTGAAAGACTCTGTCAGTATAGTACCTGAGTTGTCTATGGACATCCAGGGTATGTAGTATTATTTCTCCCTCATTTTTAGGTTAAGGAAAGAAAACAAGTAAATGATAGTTTGATTTAAAGTAAACTTAGATTCCACTTTAGGCATAAAAGGATTAGTTCTCAAAAAAAACCCTGCCTCTGTGGAAAATGAGACAGGGTTGACTCACCATAAGAAATTGCAACTCAGATACCCTTCTTGCAGAGCTATTAGTATAACTGGTTTCCATGTTAAAAACTTAAAATCAGTGAGATTATCTGTTTCAAATGAAACAAAGGTAAACTTCTCTAACACAAAATTAAGACCTCGAGGAGGTGTCACCAGTTTTCTTGGAGACCTCTTATGCAAAACCCCTTTAAGGATTACTTTGACATGAGGCTGTATTGATAAAGGAGGATCTAAGGGCAGACATGCTGACATGGCCAAGAAAAGCCATAGGGTAGTAACTCGCACTCACCTAGCCCTGAACGGGTATTGGTTATGTTGTTGTCACCAACTCGATAACTTTTTCCATGTATGACTTTCTAGTTGTAGGCTTTTGTGCCTCTATTATTATTACCCACTGCACTTCATCAGTAGAAAGTTACCTATAACAAATTAAGACTCTACTATCTAAGTGGTCAACTGAAGTTGATTTGGATTGTGGGCTATCAGACAACCCCTGTTCGTATGTGAGTAGATACAGTCCATGTGGAAGTTTGTACTAATTGCCCCTCACCATTTCCCAAAGAAGCGATAACCATCAACCACAAAAATTGAAAATGCATACAGGAACATTCCTGTTCAAGAAAAAGAAAAGAAAAGACATTTATCATCCAGGCCTTCCTGCAGGGAGTCCTGGAACAGAATCTTGACAGTTGGCTTTTCAGAGAGGAGGCAAAGAGAACTACTTGAGGAACTCCCCACAGATGAATAAAATCTCGGAAGAGCCCATGATCTAGTGTCCATTAGTGAGGGTCTGTCTTGGTCCTGCTCAGCTTGTCTGCCACAGAGTTTGCTCTGAAAAAATGTAGGATGCCTGTACAGTGAGACTGTGCAGTGAGACTATATCCCAATCTGTAAAAACTACAGGAAAAATCTAGCCAAGCTAGAATTTCCACTGTGTGATTCCTTAAACCTCTTGTATTAGAGGCACACAGGATATATGCAAATGATCATTAAGAACATCAAGTGTTTCAGCTATATGGCGAGTCTGAATGGCCATGACTTTTTTCATTCTAAGTTGTTTAATGGACAAATGCAGGCCAATATAGCTAAACCCACTAGCTGTGGTCATGCATGTGTCTGCCTTGTTATGGCCTCATCAGCACAGCACAAGTGGACTGTTTGGCTAACCATTAGAAATACATGGCTGTTATACCCAGATGATGTTCATTACCATCAGGATGTCTACAAACTATCCCAACTAACAAACCAAAACAATGAATAAACAGTTCCTACAGAAAATGTAACTAATCTGCCCAGCCAAGGAAAGCACAGGCCAACTGTCGATCCTGGAAACACTCAGAGGAGTACACTACTCAGTGGCAGTACAGCTCTGAAAGGCTTCACAAACAAACTTTTCTTTTAATCAGCTCAGCTTGAGTTGCCTGACAGATTAGCCATACAGAAGGTGAAATTGGAAGCTTTCCATCTGTTATATTCTTGGCAGGATATAACCCATATAGATAGGGATACTGCAGCAGTGATCAGTACGATGAACATAAGGAGGTAGTCTGGTGATATCTGTATAATTACTGAAACATGGTTTCCTCCTCAGTGCAAGATTTTAATGCCTGCCACACTTTCAGGCCAAATGCCAGAAACAATGGGGATACTAGAGGGGTTGTGTTAGTCTTTCTAAGAGGTCTTCCTAAAAAGTCAGTTCACTTCCAGACTCTTAAAGCAGGCCAATGGGCTTGTATTCCTCCATGTTCTGATCACAGTAAATAAAACTCTGTATATCATAGTACTGAACCCCATCCATGTAATTTGTAACCCTTGATTCATACCTAAACAAACTGGTATTCCTCCCTTTTGATCCCAACACTATTGCCATGTTTACAAAAACTATCTACCCATTACACAGGAAGCCAATAACACCAATAAATGTATGCACAAAGACTCCTGAACTTCACTAATTCTAGCTCCTTGGACTAAATTATTCTAGTCCAAAGCAGGAGAGCTAAAATATTGGATCTGATTCTCATCGATATAACCCCCTTATGGGCAACACCTTTAGTTACCATGTCACCAGTCAAATTTTACCACTGTTCATTAGGGTAAAACTGGACCTGACACAAAACCTTTCTGTCCATAGAGACTAACCTAAGGCAAACCTTTTCCAGCTAACTGATGAGCTGATGAAAACTTCAGCTCCATCCTCATTTTTATGACTCAATCAAGCATGTGGCCACAGTTACAGATAATTTCTTTTTTTTTTTTACTCAAATTAGTTTTATTTTGATGAAATACAATAATTTAATACATTCATAACATTCAATAACTATTTACAGTATTTACATTCAGCCTGACAAAAAGGATTCAGATAAGAACATCTGTAGTTAAATAATAAGTTAATATATAAACTATGATAGTTAGGAAGAGTTTGGTTCCATCTGTAAGGTATCAATCAAATTCAAAACTTTCCTCCACGGACTATTAACCAATGGCTTAGGAAATGTCTTAACTCTTTAGTTCTTTTCTCCATTAGTGTGCATTTCTTCAGTGATGATAGGAATTCCTCCATTGTGGGTGTTACATTAGAGCTACATCTTCTAGTTACACATTTTCTGGCTATTGCTAACATTGTCCACAACAAATACAGGTCATCTTTGTTCATATTATTACTATTAACAACAGTCAATAAAATTAAAGACTTTGTCAGACAAATATATCAGTATAGATAACTTGAAGAAATTTGTTAATCTCATTCCAATATGGGTTAATATTAGTACAGTCATAAAAAATATGAGACCTGAGACCAGTCAGCATTAGTGGACATATGACATCTCCAACATAACTTCTTGTTTGAAGGGTTAATTTTTTTAAAGTTTCTCAGGTGTCAAAAAGGATCTGTGTAGAAATTTCAAATGAAAAATCTTCCAGAATTGTGAGTAAGATGTTAGTTTAACTGAAAATAAAATATTTGTTTTATCTTCCACTGATAATGATACTTGAAAGCCTTTAGTTAGGTATTGCCAGTAAGAATCTTTAGGAGCTGTCTTATAGACAATTAAAGTGTTATATAGATATGATAATTCATTCTTAACATTGATATTATTATACAGAGTTCCAAAAATCCAATTTATAATTTTTGGTATGGTTTTTAAGGATGAGTTATGTATTATTCTACACAGATCCTTGGTGTATGCTGTGACACTCTGAAGAACCAACCAGTCATTAGGGGTTAGGCCACAGGTTGACAGATAATTTCTATACCCAACTAAAATCACACATTGAGGTACCATTCCCCATAAGACACAAATACAGTGCTAATGTTGGGAATAAACCCTAATGGTGAAACCCCAGCATAAACAAACTATACAAAAAGAGTAAGAAACACTTACCAGCTATGTGTATACTTAATACTCACTAATTTAAAAGAGAACTGAAAAAGATCAATTAAAAACTCAAAAGCAAAATCAAATCCTCCAAAAGAATGTATGAAATGATAATTGCCACCCATGCTAAAGAAAACTACAGAGCCTTCTTTGGCTATGTCAGAAACCTTAAAACTTAGACTTTGTCAATGCCAATGCATTGGATCAGCAGGTTGACACCCCTACACGAGGTGAAAATATACTGGTCCTGGTACTAACCACCATGAGTAGCCACTGTAGCACCCCTACAGTGTCATCCTCCTTGGTAAGATTTGATCATACAGTGATCACCTTTGAAGTCACCATCTCCCCTAACCCCCCCCCCCCCGCGTCAGGGTCAAATAAAAAAACTTTTCCAAAGCTGACTACAATCTCCTGAGAGCAGGTATAAGCTGCTTCTTAGCCACCATCCCTTCAGTAGGAACTAGCATTAATGTTCAAGCATATACCAGAAAATGATTTATATTTAGAATTACCCTACGCATGGGAAAACAGACTTGTCCCTAAGCTAAAAATCTGCACCCATCGTAGGTATAAAATTTTTTCATCTCAGTGCTTATCATTTGGAGCTTTTTTCCCCAGGACTCCACTAAAAAAGGACTTCTACCCAGTCTGACTTTCCTGGTAAACAGATGTCCATAAATAAATAAATAGGTGCTATTTGGACATCATGTAGACATTAATAAAATCTAGCAAGGGTATCAGCATATACTAGTAGTAATCGATTAAGCTACTACACTGCATAATGCACATACTAGAATACTGTTTTTTGGGATTCTTGGGTTGGTGCAGGTGGTACCATGGTTTTTGGTTTGACTACACTGTCAGTAACTTTTGTTTGACTACAGTTACTATACTATTGTACCACACTGGGTGAGGAACTAAAGAAGAGTATACAAGCAGGCCATTTCTTGGTGTGAAAGTATTAGGAAGCACATGTATGTTGCTACATACTTCACATGGGTTAAGCAACACTGGAGAATATAAAATAGTCAGTTCTTGGGAGAAAATTAAAGACAAAATTTCTCCCAGGAATGACTAGTTTGACTGGAAGTGTAGCATAGGGGGTTTGGGCTTTTCCCCAAAATGATCCTTTATGCCTTGTATAACATGCTGGAGAGACCGCAGAAATACAAGTCATTTCTCTCCATCTTTTGAAGCCTGAAGATTTATATTATTACATTGTACATATTTCCCCGTGCTACTCTTCGCAGAATGTGAAATCAATAATGCTGCATGCCATGGGCTTACTGGAATGAAGACTAATAAAAGGCAAAGTGAGCACAGAGCTTGTGTCCTTTTTATTTTTATTAATTAATTTATTTTTTTCTTTTTTACCACAATGTTATCATATAAGAGCAAAGGTAATTGATAGATACAGCAATAAACCAATTAAATAACAAGAATAACCATTTGTGATTTAAATCAACAAAAAAACAAACATTACAATTACTTGCATATTTACAGTGGTGCTAGATATCTGTTTTATAATTTGTAGAACATTTTTACATAAAATACAGAGTTCTCTTAAAGTGTATGATGACTCAGAAGATTTATAATTGTTTAGATTTAACTTCTCAGATAGCTTTTGAACTTTGAAAAGTGGAGTATGGTTAATATATTTCCTGGATGCACTTATTTTCTTAGTTTTTATCTCATTATTAACTACTTCTTCTAGCAGTTGCAAGAATTCTTCAGACTGAGAAAATGAGCCGTTCTTCCAATTTGTTGTAATGATTTTCTTGCAAGTGCAAGAATAGGCCAAATAATATAATGATGATCACTCCTAATACATTGTGGTAAAGGGCCATTGAATAAAACCAAATTTCCTGTAATAAGAAAGTTATCAGACAATAAAAATTGTAAAAAAAAGTGAATTTTTTTCTACAGTGATGATCTAGTTTAATGCAACCATAAAATACATGTCTCCAATTAACTTTCCAATTCTACTTTTGAACTAATGAGGACTCACTGATGAAGTACAACACTAGACCTTTCTAATTATCTGCAATATTTTTCTTCTTACAGTATATATCTCCAAAACTTCTCAATTAATACTTTTTTTATAACTTATTAAAATCTTATACAGGTCTGACAGTATCACATTCGAAGCTTTGCTAACAACAAATACACAATATACTATGAAAAAAGTACAGTTTTGTACCTACCATAAATGTAGATGTTCGAGTGCTAATACAGCTGCAGTCATAACAGATGGGTTCTCTAGCCATCAGGCGGGTCCTCGGTCGGCCGAATTCCAAAGTCTAGGTCCGGCGTCGGTTGTCGTCGCTTTCTTTCCTGACGTCAGTGCGACAGGGGTACATAATCATGCAATGCCATATAATCAAAAATCAGTAGTTGCAAGCAAATACACCATAGAAGGATAACCCAATCAGGTTGTAAGATGAGGAGTTAGCCACTAGGTCTGTACCCAGAGGGGAAGGAGGGAGGGAAACCTGGACTGCAGCTGTATTAGCACTTGAACATCTACATTTATGGTAGGTACAAAACTGTACTATGTTCATCGTGCATACAGCTGCAGTCATAACAGATGGGTAGAATCCCAAAGCTACGCACAGGGTGGTAGGCACTAGGTGGAACTGGGAGGAGCCAGAAAGGCCTGCAACACAGCAGTGGCAAAGCCTGCTCTAGTTTTGGAGTATAAAGGTAGGTGGTAGTGTTTAGTGAAGGTATGCACAGAACTCCAAGTGGCTGCCTCCAAAATATCTTTGGTAGGGACTCCTCTGAGGAAGGCTGCAGAGGTAGCTGTGGCCCTTGTTGAGTGGGATCTGATGCCTGCAGGTACAGATTTACCATGAAAGGAGTAACAAAACCGTATGCAGTGGCCTATCCATTTTGAAATTGTCTGTTTGGAAATTGGCTTCCCTTCAGCTCCTACAGCATAGGACACAAAGAGTTGATCTGATTTCCTGAAAGGCTTTGTTCTGTCCAAATAGTAATGTAGCTGTCTATGGATGTCTAAGGAATGTAGCAGCCTTTCCCCTTTGTTTTGAGGATTGGGGTAAAAGGTAGGTAAGTGTATGGCCTGATTTAAAGCTACCCTGGATACTACCTTAGGCATAAATGACGGGTTGGTTCGTAGGAAAACCCTGTCCTGATGGAAGATGAGAAAGGGCTGCACAGCCATGAGGGCTTGTAGTTCCGAGACCCTACGAGCTGAGGTAATAGCCAGAAGGAATGCTGTTTTCCAGGACAAATATTGCAAATCTGTTGAGGCAGCTGGTTCAAAGGGAGGCAATGTTAATTTTTCTAGAATGTAATTAAGATCCCAGGCTGGTATTGGTTGTTTCCTTGGAGGTCTTATATTCTTAGCCCCTCTGAGGAACTGCCTTAAGAGTGGATGAGAGAATAAGGGTGGAACAGTGTTGTATTCTGCAGAAATGGCTGAGGCATGGATTTTGATGGAGGAAAATGAAAGTCCACTGTTCAACAGCTCAGCTAGATGCTGTAATATCTGGGGCAAATTCAGTTTTCTAGGATCCTGGCCCTTTTTCTCATTCCAAGCGCAAAACCGTTTCCATTTTGCGTAGTAAGCTTTGCTAGTAGATGGCCTTCTGGCCTCCAAAATGACATCCTGCACCTCCTTGGAGAGTAGGGTCTGTTGTGGTGTTAAGGAATTTTCCATGCAGCCAGATTGAGTGTTTTCAGCTGACTGTGAAGAGTTTTGTAGCTGTGCTGAGTAAGGAGAAGAGGCATTAGAGGTAGGGTCCAGGGAGGAGAATGTGTTAGGCTCCTCAGGAGTGGGTACCAGTGTTGTCTTGGCCAGTCCGGAGCAATCAGTATCATCTTTGGTCTGTCTGCTCTTGCTTTCAAGAGCACCTTGGGAAGTAGAGGCAAAGGTGGGAAGGCATAAACTGTCCGTGCTGCCCAACTGAAAGAAAGGGCGTCCACTCTCCAGGCCTTTGGATGAAATGTCCTTGAGCAGAATTTTGTCAATTGATGATTCCTGTGGGAGGCAAAGAGATCTATGTCTGGCCTTCCCCACGCTTGGATTATCTTTGTAAACACTTGAGGATGCAACTTCCATTCATGCGGGTCTGTCATATTTCTGCTTAGATTGTCTGCCAGCGTGTTTTCCAAACCTGGCAGGTACTGTGCTTGAAGCTCGATTTGCCATTCCAGAGCCATGTTCCAAAGTGACATGGCCAGCCTGCACAGGGGTATGAATGTGTTCCTCCTTGTTTGTTTATGTACCACATTACTGTGGTGTTGTCTGTTCTTATCAATAATTGCCCTGGATGCAGGAGGTCCTTGAAAGCTGTAATTGCATTTATCACTGCTAGCATTTCCTTTTGATTGATGTGAAGGTGCTTTTCCTTTTGGGACCATTTGCCCTGAATGCACCTGTCTGTCATGTGTGCCCCCCAGGCATAGTCTGAGGCATCTGTTGTGATGACTTGATTTGCTTGAGGCTTGCAGAATGTGTTTGTTTGGCATGCTTGGGCCCACCATAGAAATTCCTTTTGCAAACATGGAATTAGTGGTATTATTGTTTCCAAACTGTGGCTGTGTTGAGGCCATAGGTTTTTTAGGTACCATTGAAGTTTCCTCATATGCAAATTTGCACATGGGATTAGAAGAATGCAAGATGCCATGAAGCCCAGAGCCTGCAGGATTTTCCTTGCAGTTAGCCTGGTACAATTTGCTAGCATCTTGAAGTACTGATTTAGTTGCCCCTATTTTTCTGGCATAAGATAGGCCATCTGGGTGTTTGTGTCCAAGTTGGCACCCAGGAAAATTATTTTCTGAGATGGTGTTAGCCTGGATTTCTCTTTGTTGACTGTGTATCCCAGAGAATTCAATAACCGTGTTACATAAGCCAGATGTTCCAGAAGTATGTGTTTGCTGTCCGCTTGGATCAGGCAATCGTCCAAATAAGGGTAAATTTGTATCCCTTGAAGTCTGCAGTAGGCAATTACTGATGCCAGGCATTTCGTGAATACTCTGGGCGCAGTAGATAAGCCAAAGGGCAATGCAGAGAATTGATAGTGGATTGAACCTGCAAGAAATCTGAGGTATCTTCTGCAGCTTTGTCTGATTGGGACATGCAGGTATGCCTCCTTGAGGTCCAATATTACCAGCCAAGACTCCTTGCCCAGCATGGGAAGAAGCTGCTGTAAGGTGAGCATCTTGAATTTTGGTACGAGTAGAAATGTGTTTAGGATGGATAAGTCCAAAATGGGTCTCCAATCGGTTCCCTTCCTTGGTACCAGGAATAGTCTGGAATAAAACCTTGACCTTGTTCGTGAGTAGGTACCTCTTGAATAGCTTTCATGTCCATGAGCTTTGAAATTTGTATTTGAGCCTCTGCCCTTTGATTGTGTGGCAGGTTCGCATGCCTCTCATTTTGGAAGAGTGTGAAAATGAAATCTGTAGCCTCTGTTTATAATGTCCAGGATCCATTTGTCTTTTGTGACAATATGCCAATTTTTTGAAAATGATGCCAGCTTTCCTCCCAAGGGTGCTGCCACCTGAGCCTTGCTTGGCATGCAAAGGGGAAAGTCATTGGGTTTGTTTCCTGTATTGTTGTGCACTGTCTTCGCCACCTCTTGGTGCTGGAGATTGCCATTGTCTGCCTCTATATGATCCTTGAGATTGTCCTCTGCCCCTTGTGCGCCTGTATCTACCTCTTTGGGGCTTGTCCATGGCTGGAAAGGACCAGTTTTTTGAAGGCCAATTTCTGCTAAAATGTGGTGGTTGTACCTGTAGAAAAGCTTTGACAGTTTGCATAGATTTAGCTTTTTCTTCCATTTTCCGTAGTATCTCCTCAGCATTAGTACCAAATAATACATCCTTTTGTAAAGGAGCATCTAGTAGTTTAGCTTTAACATGATCAGGCAAGGATTGTTCCCTAAGCCAGGCATGTCTACGAATGACTGATCCTGTAACAGCAGCTCTACTTGAGGCCTCTAGAGCATCATAGCCACATTGTAAGGTGTGTTTACCCACTTGTTCTGCACTATGCATCATATCCTGCAACTCCTTCAAATCTGGTTGTTCAGGTTGTGACATTTTATTCCTTAATTGTGATAACAGAAACTGCTGATATTTAAGCATATGGAACTGACAATTTAAGGCCCTCATGGCTAGGGTGGCCGAGGTATATACCTTTTTTCCCCACCTTTCTAAGGATCTAGACCCTCTCTCGGAAGGTAATGGATTCTTAGCAGTAGAGGCCTTCATTCCCTTGGGGCCTTGAGAAATGGTTTCAGGGTCAGCATTATGGCTTTTGTAAAGAAATTGGTGTGAGTTAGGAACTCTGTAGTACCTATCAGGCTTGACTGGGGCAGGAGGCAGGAGGCAGGGAATCCGGATTAAGGCAAGACTCCGAGTAAACATCATCAAGTATGTCCAAGACAGGAGGTATCGCCAGAGGTCTGCGCTGAGGTAGCAAAAGAAATTCCCTAAGCCTTTTCTTGGAATCTGAAAAATCTTGGCCTTCCCATTGGAAGTGTTCCCTCAAGGTATGCAAGGTTTCCCCGAAAGAAAAATCCTCTGGGGGTGATACAGAAGGAATGGACTGCTCTGCATCAGAATCTTCAAAAGGGGAGTACGAGTGTTCCTCTTCATCAGAATGTTCTGAAATAATGGAGCCCTTGTCAGAAGAGGGAGAAACTTCCTTCACTTTGGGTCTCTTGTCCAGACGGGATGGGAACCCCTGATAAGAGTAATTAAATCCTCAGCCATTTTGAGCATCTGCTTTTTAGGCATGGGGCCTGGAGATGGGCCCTGTGCAACAGGCCTCTTGGAATGCATGGCTGATTTAGACTTAGTGAAGGCCTTTATGGAAAAGGAAGATGAAGGTCTGAAGACACCATGGGTGGAAGTGGACCTGTCCACATTAAGAAGCTCAACACTCACAGTGGCTTCGGTAGCTGTAGTCAGGGTATGGGCCAAGGAACCTGCGGTCTCGGTTACAGTAGACACTGCCAGAGAAGTGTCGTCGGTAGTCAGGGGCTGCGTAGGCGCCTCGCTGAGAACCGGACCATGTGTAGCCGGTTTTGGTGTGGTGTCGGTGGAGACCGCGGACCTCATGTGTCGGTCTTTGTCCTTGCGTTTTTTGGACAAAACAGTAGTCGGAGTCTCCGATGACATTTTATAATTAAAAGCTTTACCAAAAAAGTGCTGGGTGAACTCCGCCCGACGCTTAATAGTGCGTTTATTGAAAGTAGCACAAAAGCGACAGCCCGAGACGTCGTAGTCTGGGCCTAAACAAGGTATACAGAGGGAATGGAAATCCTTATGCGGTATTTGCTTCCCACAAGAAATACAATTGTTAACTTTGTCTGACATTGGTCTGAGGCAAGAAAAGTTTCCCCAACGGGGTACTTAGCTTTAAAGAAGACTTCGGTTTCCAAATTTTCGTAATTTCAGGAGCTGGCCGACCGGCACTTGCGAACTGCTTCTGCTTCGGGCACTGCGCGGCAAAAAAGACTGAAGAAAATGGCATCGGCTGTGTCTTGTGTACCCCTGTCGCACTGACATCAGGAAAGAAAGCGACGACAACCGACGCCGGACCTAGACTTTGGAATTCGGCCGACCGAGGACCCGCCTGACGGCTAGAGAACCCATCTGTTATGACTGCAGCTGTATGCACGATGAACATCTACCTGATATACTTTGTCAATCTAGGATGATTCTTGTCTTTATCTTGAGTAGCTACATGAAACACATCAGCTGTGTTTTCCTAATCCCTTGAATCAGAACCCAGTCATATTATCTCTGAGAAGATACAGTTGAGAACCTAAAATGATTTTACCATTATTCTTGAGAAACAATTATATCACCCTACTTTGTTTCTTGTTTCCCCAATGAGTCAATTTCTGGACCTTAGCACCTTCCAGCTGCCCTTTTTTATGTAAAAGGGAACTAAACGGGAAACATTTTTCTGTTTGTTTTATCGCCTGTAATTATATTCTTGAAGCGTTTTGAATTGTTGATAACATAAAGATATTTGGAGAGCATACATTATATTAGATAACTTATGTATTATCAGTCATATTTTATTATTTAGGATGTATGGATGTATGGAACTGAGTGGACAATTCCAGCATCCGCATCCTGGTGGGATGACAGCAGTCAGTCAGCTGCAGTGCTGATGTTCATAGTGAAGTAAGCATACATTATGCAGTATATGGACTAGCAATTTGTGCTTGGCTTTGCTAAGTTTTGATAGGAAGTAGCCAACTGGGATCATGTGCAGAAGCACATATAATCCCATGGAACTGAAGGACAAAAAGGCCTTTGGGCAACTCCACACATACCAGCTGTCAGAAGGCAGGGACTTAGCCAATTGACAGAAAACTGTGATGGCTGCTTGGATGACAGTGTCTCATGATTAACTTTTCACTAAAGGGAGCAAATGGGTGTATCGATCTTTGAGGAGAGCAGACGCTTGGCAGGAAGCAGGATAAACAGCTTACAAAGGTAAAGTAGAATCTCTGAAATTATTCCATTTAATTTTGTGGTCAGTACACAAGCTAATTAGAGTGTTTTAGAGAAATGATAACTGCTCCTTAAGAATATTTAATGCATGACATTTATAAAGTACAGATGTAAACAACCAAGACGCAATTTCTACCTTCAGTTACTAGGATGCTTATCAAACTGCTTCTAGGGCTAGGCGCTACTCATGTGACTGCTATATGCAGTGTTTTGTAATGGAGTAAAAGCATAATTTTAGGTAATTAGAAGTGCTGCTGTACTCAAAAAATGAGACCGGAAACTAAGTAGATTGATGTGACACATTATTTTTCTTGGTTTTCTGATCCATTCACAAGGGGCCTGGGGTGGGGGCTAAGGGGACAAGGAAAGGTTCATTGCTGTGATTACTTAGTTCTGTTCATTCTTATCCATATTTCTTTTTATGTTTTAATAAAACCTGAATATAGAGTTAAAGAAAGAAAGATCTGCTACTCTATGATTACACGTACTTATTCTTAACATTTTGATTAAATAAGCATTTTGATAACCTATTTATTCTTACTTATTCTATAGGAAATATGTTACATCAAATTCCCTTAGACACATGTTGCTCAAAAGCCATGTTAGAATCTACATGAGACCCTAAATCTGTGACCACTGTGTCTAACTTTAATGGTGTTTTATTGATGAGATAGTTTCCACTAGGTGGCCGACTTCCCAAAAGATAATATTATGCATTTCTTGACACCAAGTTTTAAGTCATGGTTTTGGCACCAGTTATTTATCTATGTTAGACCTTAATGTAAGATGTTAGTATCCTGGGGGTTTCTTTGATTGCTTCCAGCGTGCAACCATCTACAAACTTTGTAACCCAGATGCCCTTGACATTGGCCTTGACTTCTGAGAACTTGATGCTAAAGAGGAGTGGCCCCACTGGAGAATGACTTTTTTGTAGAGTTGGTTTCTCCAATTCTAACCTCCTGTGTCCTATCTGAGCCAGCTGACTATCTGGGGGTTACATAAGGGTTTATGCCTAATTCCATGAGTTCAATGAGAAAACAGTACAAGCTGTATAATAACAAAAATAAACAAAAAAAAAATCTGCAAAAGCCAAATGAAACTGTATTCTATAAAATCAATAAAATACCACATTCAGTGAGAACTTTCATCTCCAACATGAGACTTCTTCAGACTGAATAAAGTAACATAAACCACACCTTAAATAGCTTAAAATCACACGAGCAACTGCCAAGATAACTGCTTAGTATTTTAACCCTTTGTTCTTTAGGTAAGCTATAGAATTTCCCTTGTTATTTAAGCCTGGTGGGTGGAAAGCATTGATTTTCACCTGCCAGAAATACTCACTCCACCCAAGTATATCTTCAGCATTAAATTTAAAAGTATATCCTTCTATTTGATCTAAAACAATGAATTTAAAATCCACCTTACATTTTCTTAACTTGTAATGCTTATTAAGTGCGTTCTTGTCATTTCCAACCTGAATTGCATGTTTGTGCTCATATATTCTCTTAAATAATTCCCTACAGTTCACCCGACACAGGAACTAACTACGGCCAAATAAATAACAAATTTAGATTTACAAGTGAATCTCCCTTTGATACTGACTTTGATATTATTAACTAACACTTCTTCTACATCAGTATATAAATAATTGCAAAATTGCAATTATGACATTTGTACATGCCAGGTTTGGTAGACCTCTTTCTGGCATAGTTAATTTTGACTGAAAATAATTCTTGAAAATTCTACTTCATTTCAGCACAAAAACTGGGGACTCGTGTCTTTCTTTTTCAGATAAATTATAATATTTGCAAACAGGTTTTTCTTTTAGCATTTCAATAATTCGCAACTCCATAACTGTAAGAAACATTTCTAGCTCAATTTCTAATAGTGGATTATACAGACTTGGTTTATAAAAAAAACATTAAAATTCAATGCATCCAACTCGAATAAAAGCTTAACATTCAACTTCCTAACATAGTATCTAAGACAATTAATGGTGACACATTTTTCTACTCTTTGAGCTGGAACAAAATTGCAGCCTTTATTTAAAACCCTAAAAGTGTTTTTGTCCAAAATATAAGAAAATAAATTCACAGTTTTAAAACAGTTATCACTCGTACCTACTATCTTCTTCGGTACTGTCTCTGCCCTTTCCAGTTGACCTCTGTTCTGCGATGCATTGGTCGTCCCTGCCACATTTGCCTATGTTCTTTTGGCAGACCCAGTTGCTGACATATTTGCACAGGCTGAAAAACCTGTGTACCATTAAAGCCATTTCCACCATTTCTTGCACGATTCACTGAAGGCTTTAGTTGTTGGGTCTGCTATTGCCATTGTACTGTGCAATCTGCTTTGACCTCCATAGTCAGCCATCTTTTCCATTCTCATTTCCAGTCCCTGCAGGAACAATGTTGTCTCTACCTGCTTCTTCACTGTCTGTCAATCTGGAGTCAAAGTTGGGATAAGCTACGCCTCCTTCATATTCAACTGGGTCCCTCTGAAACTTCTTTAATTTTCTTTTTTTCAGAACTTCTTTCTCTAATGAGCTTATCCTTTATCAGAGTGAACTTCATATCAAAATTATCTTTTAAAATAAAGAAAGCAGTGCTGATTTTTTCTTTTAATGTCTCAGTTTTGTTTTTGTTCAAATGTATTAGCATTTCAACATATCACAAGCCCACTTTTGGTACAGAGCTTCTGTGAATAATACTGCATAGGCTGCTGTGTTACCCGGGATTGCAGTGGTTTGAAATGTTGACAGGTTATCGCTTAATAAAAGATAACTTGCCTTGGAGTAGTTCCTGACTGTGAAAGGGTTTAATAGGGTTTCAGAACTGTTTGCTACTTTGAAGGAGACAGCTCTGTGGTCTGAACTTATGGAAGAGTACACAACACTCTCAGGGGGGCAGGATTCTCCCTTGCCTGTGAGTACCAGGGCTGTTGATAGACATTTGCTCTATCTGTTCCAGGGTGTTTGTGTTTACAAAGTCTATGAATCTCTGCACCTGCAAACTGGGGCTCATGTAGGATTGCTAGTTTACATAGTGACAATTAAATGCCCTCATGAGTATGGCATTTGGTTGAAAGATGGCTGTCTTCAATAGATCTAGGTATAAGCTATGGGTTTCATGGTACACAGAAGGTAACCTATAGCTTGCTTAGGATATGGCATGGGACTTTGTCCACGGTAATCTGGATGCAGAGAGGCTCTAGCATATCATCCTGTTTAACCAAACTAGAGGTATGCTTGTTATTGATGCAGATTGAGACACCTCTGTCTTTAGTCCCTGCCAATGCAGTTGCTAGTCTAAATATGTGAAAGGCACTGAAGCCTTGCACTGCTGGGGTACTCTCTGCAGCCTTAAACCATGTCTCAGTAACTGCACAAATGTCTGCATTCTCCAGGCTAAGGGGAGTTTGGAAGGAATGGAGATTCTTGTTTAGACTCCTGGCATTGAGCAGTAAGACCTTTAGATTCCTTTGGATAGAATTTGCTATGTTTGAAGTTTTGCCAATTTAGCATTGCAAAATAAGGCTCTGTTGCGGAGGACAATGTTTTAGCCGATATCTGATTGTGAAGGACAATGCTTTAGCCAATATCCAAACAACTAGTAACGAGACAACAAAAGAATATGCATGCATGCAGATAATGAAGCCATATCATATTTTAAAAATGCTTTAGTCATGACTTACTCTGAAGAATAAGATAACAAGATGCTATGATGACAGGTATATCATGAGGCTGGATCTCGTTAGATTATATTCTATGCCCTGCATTCTGCTTTCCAGAAATCTGTACATAACAGTGGTACTTTATTAGTAGAACTAAATCAAAATGCCTACATCAAATGGCAAAGATAGTGAAATATGAACATTATTAGTCATGGTGTTAATCATAAGCTTTCATTTCCTGACCAAAGAACCATAGCTGGTAAACCGTATAGCACCTCCAATACCACAACACTTCACTGTTTCTAACACTGAAACTCTCTGACTCTGCCATGGCATCCTACTCATGCCACATCACTTCCTGTCATAGCTCTATATAACTGCATGCACAAAACCTGATGTAAAATGCAAAGGCAGAATATAAAATATACTGCTCATAATGAACTTCACTTGAACATCTGAACCTCTGTAGGAAGGAAAGGAATGCACACTTATTTCAGGCTGATTAGGATTTCCTTCTGTAAAATGAGTTGTATAAAGGGGTACAGATTTTAAATACAGCTAGAGAGGATGCTATCACCATTAACTCAAGTTACATTCATTAGTATGGCAAATACAGATGTACTTTTTCTAATATTCTGGCAGTGAGCTGTGGAAAATGAGGATGAAAAAAAATTCACAGAGTGAAAGAAATATACTCTCTGAGTACATGTGCATGTTGCTGCATGCATGCTCACATATGCATGCATGGATATATATGTAAACATATATGTGTGTGATTGTCATTCATCTGTGCATCAATTATTTTTTTTTACAAATAATGGGAAATTGCCTAATTTTAGGTATCTGTCAGTAGAGTAAATGAAAACAGCCACATAATGCATTTCAGTGGTTGTTATGAATATCCAAACACAATGTGAAAGGATGAGCACAAGACAGTAAAAAATGAGACAGACTATGGCTACTATACAACAGAGAAACAAGCCTCAGGTAGGCAGTAACTCAATAACTAGTCTGTTGGAAAAGATCTATTAATTTTAGCGTAGCTACTAATGTGCACCAGGCAATTCACATTATCTTGAAACAAAATTTTCAGTGACTGAAAATTACAAGAAAATAATTAAAAAAATAGTTTCTCTAAATTTCAATGCATATTTTTGCATGAGAAAAGTCTACTTGTACCCCCATCTAGTTGGACATGAACCTATGAACCTATGAACCTATGAACCTATGAAACCCTCAACTCCCAAGTTTAAATATACCACCAATTTCATTGTTGCACAAAAGTGAGAGAAAAAAGCTAACTCCATTAATAGTGGAAGTGGCTATGCTAACTCCATTAATAGTGGAAGTGGCTATGCTAACTCCATTAATAGTGGAAGTGGCTATGCTAACTCCATTAATAGTGGAAGTGGCTATGCTAACTCCATTAATAGTGGAAGTGGCTATGCTAACTCCATTAATAGTGGAAGTGGCTATGCTAACTCCATTAATAGTGGAAGTGGCCATGCTAACTCCATTAATAGTGGAAGTGGCCATGCTAACTCCATTAATAGTGGAAGTGGCTATGCTAGCTCCATTAATAGTGGAAGTGGCTATGCTAACTCCATTAATAGTGGAAGTGGCTATGCTAACTCCATTAATAGTGGAAGTGGCCATGCTAACTCCATTAATAGTGGAAGTGGCTATGCTAACTCCATTAATAGTGGAAGTGGCTTTCAGTGGATTTATTGTGCAGTAGCAGCTCTCCATGAAAGCTTTCCTACACAAGATCGGGTCGAAATTATAAGAGTGTTAATAGCCAGCAGAAAAAAAAAGACAAATGACATAAGGCCATAAGAAAGCATAGCTAATGTGAGTTCTAAGTATGCAGAATGATATACTTTAGGGAGATTTCTCCCTTCTCTGAGTTCATCTGTGGTGTTGGTATATATAAGTTCAGGGGTAGGGAGTGCAGGAGGGCTTACTCCTTGCAAAACAAAGAAAAAAAGTTATTCACCTTTTTGTTTTTTGGGGCATTTTTGTTCATTCTTTTAAAATATCAGCATTCAAGTAGCCTGCATTTCATAGCAGAACCCTCCCAGAAAATGTTACCGTACCACTGACTGTCTCCATTAAAATGGCAACATGGCTCATGTGAGTGTAGTACACAACTGACTGTACCACATACAGCAGACCTTCATGTCTATAGATTTTAACTGGTGATTTCTGAGTGCTGTTGTACGTACATAAGCCACAGCTATTTTTGTCTTAAATGAGAGCATGAGCATACCCATTTGAGGAAATGCACGGCTGTCACTCTCTTGTCATCATTTCTTGATGTCCCTCACTGATTTCTTATCTCGTTATTAAGATTTGAAGCCTATCCTTGCAAGATTCTATCTTAGAAACATTACACTGATTTCATACATTATGAAGTAATTTTATTTTTATTTCGGTGCTCATGATATTGTTATTAATAATTATTATTAGTAAACTCTGGGCATTGAAACAAGACAAAAGAAAAAAAATGAACCAAGTCACATTAACCCCATTCATTTTTTTCTACTGTTTGGTGCTTTTTTTTCCTGCACAAAGAAAATTGCACAGCTACGGTGCTTCATAACTACGTGCTCTGACTCTATCTCAACAAACAGATGGCAAAGAAGCACAAAAATCTATAAAGACACGGTATCTGGAATTTTTATTGGAAATACTTACAGTATACAATGACAGGAGTGGAGTTAAAAGATTTCATGTGGCACATATCTGGGTCCAGCTGCTGTTTTCCCAATTTAGTTCTGCTGAGATTACACATACTCAGTTGTATATTTGTCTTGCATTTTGAGACTTCACATTTGTTCCTGCTTTCAGAATGTGTGTGTGATTGATCTTTTGACTGCTACATAACTGACCGTTACTTACCTGACCAGAAAACTTCAACCCATTAGACGTGACAAAAATAAATCAAATAAGAATTATGAGTGTACATATTGCTGTAAAAATGTTGTTCCAGAATTCAAGTAAATCAGCCAAGAACTTTTGAATAACTTGGTGTATATCTACATCTATATTATCTCTCTCACATGTGTGTGTGTGTGTGTGTGTGTGTGTGTGTGTGTGTGTGTGTGTGTGTGTGTGTGTGTGTGTGTGTGTGAAATTTAATAGGTAACTTACTTTAAACACAAAACCTAGCTGCATTAATATGTAAACCTAATGGCATTAGTATGCAAAACTATTCTGCTCTTATAATGAAAAAACATTTTTAATAGGAAAACAGAATCTCAACACAATATGACAGGAACTGTGTGTTTAAAGTAGTTTGCTTTGAATCGGCTTTTGCGAAAGTGCACTTAGGTTTCTATGTTTCTTGTTCAAGATTGTGAAATTCCAATCAAGTAATGTAGACCCATATATACACATATATATATATATATATATGTATATATATATATATATATATATATATATATATATATATATACATATTGTGTGTGTGTGTGTGTGTGTGTGCATACATTGGGTGTATTGTGCATTCAATTTTACACTAGAAATTATATAATACATGGTTTGTATTCCATTTTGAGTAGGTGATGTTTTTTAAAAGCAGCCGTAAAAGAAAAAATTGCATGCAAAGATAAAAAAATATGATACTGCAACATGTAATGTCATTAAGAATAAAACAGATTCCAAAAAGGGTACTTGTCTCACTTCAAATCATCTGGAAGGGAATGACTGACAGAAAAACTGTTAGCTATTAATTTCTTGTGGAAAAAAAATTAAATATAGCATTTACTGCTGTCTTCTCTTATCCCTATATAGATTGCTATCTCAGGCATTGGGAGATACCAGCTCTACATTGTGGACAACATGAAGCTTTGGAAGTCAGACAGGAAAGCTGATCTCTATCTGTATCTAATTTCAATGGATATGAATTTATGTAGCAACAGTAACTCCTATAATGAGCACCACAAAATTCTCTAAACAACAGGTGTTCAAACTGCATCACAGTAAGTCGTGTTCAAACCAAACAAAATGTCCCAAAGCCTGCCACAGATATCAGAAACGTACTTTGCACGATCCAATAAAAAAGGTGAAAAACTAGATGATGCACTGCACACAAACATATGACAGTCCTATGATACTCACAAAGTCAAAATGGTATACACACACACACACACACACACACACAATCATGCATATCTGGAAAAATATAATATTTTTACTAGTGAAACCTGGTCTACATTTCCACCAGTATGATCAAGTCCAGGACTACTGAAACAGGAAAGTTGCTTGTTTCCTATAGTTGACATTTCACTATATTGGGATTTATTTTGTCATGCACTAACTAATATTTCTGGTTTGCGGGAGTTGAACAGGAAGGAAAAGGTGAAAAGTAAAAGTAAAAATCATTTTCTTCCAGTGTGTGACCTTAGAGTTGGTATATACAAAGATCAGGGAGTAGGGCTTGTCTATACTGCAGATAGTAGATGGAAGCCTGTCCCTGCAAAAAATTACTTATGTACTTTGTTTGATCTTGGGAGTGTCACTGGTCCATGTGTGTGACCTTCTTAAGATTTACACATTTTAGCTTTAGTTAATAATGTCTCACTAGATAGAATGGCATGCAATTAATTAGAGTAGACCCATTTTACTACTGATTTGTCGTCGGATACACATATTCATCAGCTGTTATTGAGTATGATCCCATCCAAAAACAATACCAAATAAAAACTGTAAGTCCACTCATATTTTACACTTGTTAGGATCACAGAAGAAGGGTGGCCAGGATTCAGAAGAGGTGATGACCTAACCAGTTAAGAAATACCAGTTCAAGCCACTCCCCAACTCCAACCTCTATATAATGCTTCAAGGTTGTGAGTTCCTTCATACTGCCATCCTAACACAATTTCCCTTCTGTACGCAAAACAAATGGCACAACCAACTAATTCAAACAATAAAATACGAAGTCGGAAACTGCAGACACTAAAAGCTTTAAATAAAATAATAAAAAGTAAAAATATATAAATATACAATACAAAATGTGATAGCAACACAGTGAGATTAAACGCTTTTCATCTAGTTAATAACTAGACTTCATCAGATAACATTGAATGAATCACATTTTACTTAAATACTCCCGCTCCCCACCCTAGTTCTTAATTGTTTAATAGCTACGAAAATACACCATACTATCCAGTGTAAAATCTACTAAGGTGTTAAAGTACGTGTGCAAGGAACTAAAACTATGACTGCCTATTTCCTAAGATTCTCTCTTTGTATCATAACAAATAATGATAAACTGATAAGCAATAAATAATAAATCTTCACATTTAATTGACATTCCAAAAAGTTGCAAAATTGTGCTTTAATAATCTTACTTTCTACTGGCTTAGATTAACCAGCCCTAAAGAACTAGAAATATTTTAAATATTTTAAATACCTAAATGCCTCATAGTTACTGACTTCTTAACTAATTCATAATGCCACAGAAAAGGTGACCATAAAAAATATGAAACAATTAAGAACTAGAGTGGGGAGAGGGAGTATTTAAGTAAAATGTGATAATGTTATCTGATGAAGTCTAGTTATTAACTAGATGAAAAGCACTAAATCTCACTGTGTTGCTATCACATTTTATATTGTACATTTAAATATTTTTACTTTTTATTATTTTATTAAAGCTTTTAGTGTCTGTAGATCTCGACTTTGTATTTTATTGTTTATAATTTCCTTTTTGCTTTCCCATTTTAAAATACTTTTGGGGCTAGATGATTCTTTAGAAATGGCCTAGTTTGACTAC